>NC_064257.1:37177500-37477500 GCF_003254725.2 Canis lupus dingo | reverse complement strand
TGTGAAGCACAAGCAGAGATTGGAGGGATGCAGCTAGAAGCCAAGGAACATTAAAGGACTACTGCCAGCCACCAGAAGCTAGGAAGCAGGCCTGGAACAGATTTTCTCTCAGAGTTTCCAGAAGGAACCAATCCTGACAACTTGATTTTGGACTTCTGGCCTCTATAACAGTAGGAAAATAAATTTTTGTTGTTTTATAGCTGCAGTTTGTGGTAATTTGTTACAGCAGTCTCAGGAAACAAATACAACCGCCCACAAAGGCACCCACGCAAAGAGGAGACCCAAGATTAGAGGAGGGGGTGTTGGTAGGTCCAGAAGTATGTTATTCAAATTTAATTTTTTTAAATCACGTGAAATATAAAATCCAGGTCCTCAGTGTCCCTAGCTGGTCACAATTCAAATGTGCAATTGCTCCACATGGCAGTTATCCAAGGGGACAGGACAGATATAGTACATTTCTGTCATTGCAGAAAGTTCTACTGGGAAAAAATCACTCTAAGAGCCACAGATCACACTTTCATTTTTATGGACAAGTAGCATGCATGGGGACTGTGGGCTTCAAATCTGTCTTTTCACTCACACCTGCACCAGAAGATAGCAGTTATCACTGGTAGTGTCACTTTTGATTATGAAGGAACAACAGCAGAAGGGTGTAAATATAGTACAACCACCTGCTTCAGGCTTCTTCCCACCTACCATCTTCCCGAACAACAAACATACTAAATGATAGTATTGATAGACAATTCTCTTCCAAGATGACATCCCAAATCACTAGGACAGAAACCATCAAACATGTTCTTATCTCTGACTGCTATGGGAGTCGTACCCAGGTGAACATATTTACTCCATTCCCTTCCTTGTATATGTCTATTTTCCCTTAAAATTTTAAGAGGGATTTCCCCTTTATAGCAATTTACCTTCTGGTGGGCTCTGTAGTTATTGAGAACAGCAGGAGCTCCTTGATGGGCTTAAAAAACTAGGGAAAGATTCGTAACAGGAGAATGATGTGCTGTACACTTGATTGTCCCCAGAAGAGGAATCTGGCAAAGACATTAGGATGATTTGAAGGGGTAAAGACTGTTGGTTGTGTGGTTTTGATGAAAATGGGAAAGAAATTATGCTCTGAATTGCAAAAGCTGCTGTCACCGAGATCCACCTGTTCAGAACTATCTTTAGCTGCATTCAGGAACAATTTACCCACATAACCTTTCCTTCCCTTACTTGTCTCCAGGTACAGATATGGAGGAATTTGCAACATTAAAAAGGGAAACAGCATTACAGGATTGTGTGTGTGTGTGTGTGTGTGTGTGTGTGTGTGTGTGTGAGAAAAAGAAACAGAGAGAGAGAGAATTATGGGATATACATGTGTGTATGCACCCTAAACACATTACCTTTTCACCCCAAATCCCTCCCTCCCTTAGCTCTTAGAACCACATGTGCTGTTCCCTAAATATACCAGGCTCTGCTGTGTCTCCATCTTTTGTCCTTATCTCCCCTTTGCCTGGAATGCTGATCCATGTCCTCTCCCTATAGCAAATTCTGACTCATTTTCAAGGTCAGTACATAGGTCACTGCCTGTAGAAAACTCCCTTTTGTTATCCTCTTTTCCCTTTGGAAGGTATTCTTGCTTCTCTTGGTTTTTCCTCTTGACTGTCAAACACATTCATCAACCACACGGGATTTGAATTCATTGCATTGTAATAACAATGCAGTGAATTTACTTTTTTATCTGTGGAATTGATTCCAGGGTCATCACCAATGGACACTCAAGGAAAGCATGCTGAATGGATACCTGAGCTGGGAGGCAGACTTGGAAGTTGAATGGGAAGGTGGTGAATCTCAACTATTCTCATTTGACAAATACTATTATGACCTGTTTTCATTTAGTAAACTTCGTTGGCTTACAGCTTAGTGGTAGCATGTCTTTTTACAACCAGATAAATTGTTCCTCAGAAGTAACAGATCTCTGCATTCTTCTCATCCGTCAACACGCATTTGTCACTCACACCTACCCACCCCATTCCCATGGCAGTTTTCCTTGTCTTAGTAAATAGCACCCCCTCACACACACATATACACATTCAGTTGTATAAGCCAGAGAGCTGGAGTCATCCTTGATTGTGTTCCCTTCTCTTTGTCTCCTCCTGCCATATCCACTCTGTCAGCACAAACTCTTGACTCTATCCTCATGTTATTTCTCTTTCCTTCTTACCATTTCCACAGCCACCACCGTGACCACCCACAAGTAGCTCTTGCTTGGATTATGGCTATAGCTTCTTAATTGGTCTTCCCATATCTGTTCTTCACAGAGTGGCCAGATAGACATAGCAACATAAATTGGAGAATTTCACTGCTCTGGCAAAACATTTTAATGGCTTCCCACTGTCCTTTGAATGAAATTGAAATTCCTGAGAATGGGCTAAGAGGCCTTCTGAGGTCAAGCTCCCGACTGTCTCCCAGCTCCTCTTAGACTTCTTTCTCCATTGCATGTCAGTCTCTTTCACACTGAATTTCTTTGTTCACTTCAGAGCTCTCCAGACTCTTCTGCTTGGAACCAAATATTTGTTGCTCTTGGAGCATTGATTCCTCCCCAAATGTTGGGCTTAGTTTTTATGTAACTTCCCCAGGGAAGATTTCCCTGATTGTCGTTCAGTAATATCCCCTCTTGTTCTCTTTCCACAATGTATTTTGTGTCCTACATAGTACTCCCAGAAATTTTCATGAGTTCAGTTATTGGGTATTTGTTCAACTATTGTCTATTCTCCTTCTGGGCTTTAAGCAGCACAAGGACGGAGAACACGTGACTACCATGTTCGTTCAGTCACCATCATGGTGCCTGATACAGACAATATGGTCCATGAAACACACATTGAATGAATGGATAAGTGAGTAAGTATCCAGACTCATCTTACTGTTCATTGGCCATCATAACCCTTCTCATGCTTTCAGACTTATCTCCAATGCCAGCTCTGCATAAAATCTTCTCCAATCTCTCTACATAAAATAAATCCTGACTTCGAGTTCCTATATTGTTTGTTTAAAGCTTTGATGTTGAGAAGCAACATATGAAGTGGTTAAGAGAACAGGTTTTAGAGTAAGTAAGAGTTGAGTTGAATTCTTGTCTAGCATTTGTCACCTTTGTGATCTACTTGGGTGAGTAACTTAAGCTCCCTGACTTTTAAAAAAATTAATTAAATTCAATTTAATTAACATATGCTGTATTAGTTTCAGGGGTAGGATTTAGTGACTCATTGGTTGCATATAACACCCAGTGCTTATTACTTCAAGTGCCCTCCTAATGCTCATCATCCAGTTACCCCATCTCCCCAATCCCCTCCTCTCCAGTAACCCTCAGTTTGTTTCCTAGAGCTAAGAGTCTCTTGTGATTCTCCTTCCTCTGTTTTAGTCTTATTTTATTTCTCCTTCCCTTCTCTTATGTTCATCTGTTTTATCTCTTAAATCTCACATATGTAAACTCCCTGACTTAAAACTTCATTACACCAGGGAAACTATTTTCAATCTCATTTGTATAAAGTGCTTGGCACATAGAGGGAGACTCAATCATCGTTGATTGCTAGTATTATATTGGTTCATAATTTTCTATATATTTTTATACAAAAGTTTTGAAAGTAAGAACTAGTGATCCCTAGGTGACATGATTGAAGACATTTGATGGCTGTGGATCAAGTCAAAAGCAGCTCAGTATTGGAGAACATTCTAGGTTCTGGAGCCATAGCAACCTAGTCTCAAATTCTCAGATTTGGGCAGCCCGGATGGCTCAGCGGTTTAGCGTTGCCTTCAGCCCAGCGTGTCATCCTGGGGACCCGAGATTGAGTCCCACATCGGGCTCCCTGCATGGAGCCTGCTTTTCCCTCCGCCTGTGTCTCTGCCTCTCTCTCTCTCTCTCTCTCTGTCTCTCATGAATAAATAAATAAAATCTAAAAAAAAAAATCCTCATATTTACCACTTATTGTCTGTGACCTTAGATACATATCTTTTCCTTTTAAAATTCTAGTTTTCTGATGTGATTGGAATGATACTGTCTCGACAGGGGTGTTATCCATACGATCTCAACAGAAGTCCAATAAATACAACTTATGCAAGGGCCAAGAGCCAATACATAATCATAGCTGCAGAAAATACCTTTAATACCAATCTATTTCATTCAACCAGGATAGAAACTTGGTCAAACTCAACATGATCAAATCTGACATGACTAACAATGCTCATAGAACTCCTGTCAATTTCTTAAAGCAGCCAAATTTACCAGAACCATGACAAAAAATAATTTTCTCAAATTGATGAATCCAATGTAAAGGTCTGGGCATTTCTCCAATGCTTGCCCATCTGTCCTAGGTAGTGGCTTCAACCACCCCTGCAACAGCTGTGGGTTCAAAGTGAACCTTGACTGGGACTGGATTAACACTAAAACAAGGTCTGTTACAAAGATTTCTGATCAGTTGGTAGGCTCAGCTTTTTGAAGAGATATCTGAGAAATTTGGAGACAGATAAAAACAAAGTTTTCTTTAAAAGAGAACAATAAACAATATCCTCCAAGAAATGGGTATTCAGGAATTTCTAATGTTCAATTATTGAAAAACATATGTAAAAATATTTTTAAAAATTTAAAAGGACATTTTCAAAGGAGAGGAACTGGGGTTGTGTATTGGGTTGAATAATATCCCCCTAAAAATTATGTCCATCTAGAATCTACAAATACGCCTTTTTTGGGAAAAAATTCCAAATAATTTAATCAATGTCCAAGCAGGTGTCATCAACTTAAGGTGAAGTCATATTGGATTAGGGTAGTTTCTGTATCTGATGAGACTGGTGTCTTTATAAGACAGGAATTTGAACACAGACACACAGACATAAAGGGATGATGGTTATGTGAAGATGGAGCCAGAAATCAGAGTGAAGCTTCCACAAGCCATGGAACGCCAACAAGTATAGCAGTTACTATAAATGACAAGATAATTCTTCCCTAGAGTCTTCAGAGGAAGTGTGTCCTTGCTGGCGCCTTGATTTCAGACTTCAATCCTTCAGAACAGTGAGAGGATAAATTTCTGTTGTTTTAAACCACTTGGTTTGTGATGATTTGTTCCAGAAGCCCTAGGAAACCAATACAGGCTGAAGTCTTGAGTCCAAGACCATGAGCCCTGCCAGACACTAGGTCTGGCTATATCCTTGAGCAACTTCTCCAAAGCCTCAGTTTTCTTATTTGAAAAAGACACTGACATCAAAGGCAGACAAGAACAGAACAAGAAAAGAAAATTACAGACCAATTTCTGTGATGAACTTCGATGCTAAACTCCTCCACAAAATACATGCAAATTGAATTCAACAGCATATTAAAAGTTCATACACCATGATCAAGTGGGATTTATCCCTAAGATGCAAGAATGGTTCATTTGCAACAACATGAACGGATATTGAAGATGTGCTAAGTGAAATAAGTCTGTTAAGGAAGGACAAAAACTACATGATTCTGGTAATGTGAGGGATCTAACAGAGTCAAAATGATAGAAGCAGAAAATAGAAGGATGGTTTCCAGAAGACAGAGGTGGGGTGGAATGGGGTTCCATGGGAATAAAGTTACAGTTACACAAGATGAATAGGCAGAGATCTGCTGTGCAACTTAGTGTCTATAGTTAACAATATGATGCTGTGCACTTAAAATTTATTAAAAGGGTAAATCTTAATTAAGGGTTCTTATACAAAAACCAAAAAAAAAAAAAAAAAAAAAAAGCAAAGGGACACAAGGGAACTTTTGGAGGTGATGGATGTGTTTATTATGATTGTGGTGATGATATCACGGGAGCATGCATGTATCTAAGCCCATCAAATTGTATACATTAATATGAGCAGTTTCTTTTTGTGAATTAGTTATTCCTCAATAAAGCTGTAAACAAAAGTGTTGGTGAATTATAGAGATATTAATGAAAGATCTTTGAAGTATGAAAGAAAGAAAAAGAAAGAAAGAAGAAGAAAGAAAGAAAGAAAGAAAGAAAGAAGACAGAAGAAAGAAAGAAAGAAAGAAAGAAAGAAAGAAAGAAAGAAAGAAAGAAAGAAAGAAAGAGAAAGAAAGAAAGAAAGGAAGGAAGAAAGAAGAAAGAAAGAAAAAGGCACTTGGGTGGCTTAGTCGGTTAAATAAGTGTCCAACTCTTGATTTCGGCCCAGGTCATGATCTCGAGGTTGTGGGATGGAGCCCAGTGTCCGGCTTCGTGCTCAGCAGGGAGTCTGCTCGAGATTCTCTCCCTTTCCCTCTGTCCGTCCCCTCTTCTCTCTCTCTCTCAAAATAAATACATAAATCTTTAAAAGAATTTTAAAACAGAGAAAGAAAAACAGTATGTATAGAACTCCTCTTTTGTCCTGTTTCCTATTGCTAACCACCTTACTCTAGATGCAAGTGCCTCAGCTGCCCGGTGCGCATCTCACATTTTGCGCCAGGGCCTCTCTGCCTGTAGCCACTTGGGGTTCCTGCAGGACCCACTGCTTTTAGGTCTTGCAGCCCTGGAAGTGTTAGGATGCCAGTACCATACAGGACAACTCTTGACTGAGAGAGGTAGAATACAGGGAGAAAATATTCTGCTCCACAAAGTCTCAGATCATTCCAGAGTGTTTTATGCACAGCTCCTCAGAGCTTCCCTCACCTGCTAGAACCCCAGTGGCTCACAGAGTAAATCATCCAGATAACACAACCCTGGGTTGGTATTCCATACTCCCCTATTTCACTCTCCCTAATCCTCACTCCTTTTCCTTGTTCCCTTCCCAAATTAAACTGCCTGCACACAGCCCTTATCATCACTTTCTGCTTTTGGGGGAACCTAGGCTAAGACACAGAGAGAATCACAGCACTGACCTCACAGGTTTGTTCCAAAGATGAACATTTAAACATATGTAAAGTGCTTAGTCTAGTGTCTGGTGCAGAGAAAGCACTCAATAAATGTTAGCCATTTTCCCCATATGAGATGGAATGTTCTGGAAGATGAATTTGAAATGCACTCTCATCAATCTCTCTTTCTAAGTGTTGAGTGGATACATAACAGTAAAAGTCGTTTGTGGTTTTCAGCTTCAGCTTCCATCTTCATTAACACAAGTGGGGCTGTAATGGTAGAAAACAAGATATCAAATTTCACTCCCCCTTATGACACCCACTTGAAGCCCTGAACCCAAGAACTAAAAGCAAAATAAAACTATTTACCAGCCAGAGGGAAAGGAGAATAACAGCATGTGGCTTGTAAACTTAACAAATGTAATCACAGTAATTGAGCAGCCCAGGAAATAATTTGGCCAGCATAATTATATTACAAATTACATATTGCACAATTAAACAATTACATTTTGGCCACAAATGGAACTCCAAATATACAATTTATGGTGAAGTGGAGAGGTAATTTAAAATGAGAAAAGAAAAGCAAAGGCCCAGAAATGCATTTACATTTATATCCATATTAGAAGGAATATACAAAGCAAACTAATAAAGAAAAAGGCCATTGTTTTCAACAGAAAAAAACAAAACTGAGTTGAATGAATTTGCCAAGTACTATGCAGATGCCTTACCACTCTTTGACTTTCTAGCATATGTAAAATCCAGTAGCCCAATTCTTTCTTATTAAGGAGAAATTTCTGTATTAGAGGTTTTTGATTTGAGCTATTAAACTGGATGAATAAAGTCCTGAATTTACTGGGAAATTCCAAAACTCAATCATTAAAAACACGTTGGAAGAATTTTATCTTATTTTTCCTTGACAAATACATTCTTGAAGTACGCTGATTAGAATATGCCAGAAAAAATAAATAAATTGCCTTCCTCACTCTGCTCTTCGCACTTCTTGGGAATTTGGTTATTTGGTCTGACCCTCATCAAATATTGACTATGAGCTTTCTACCTGCCAGGATGTATTCTAGGGGGTATGGTGGGGACCTTAGTAGACATAATTTGCTCTTGAAATGTATGTTAGATGAGAGCAAACAAACTTTAAACAAATTATTACAAATAATTCATGAAATGATTACAAATGTGTAAAATATCAAGAGGTAAGGGTGCCAGGTTTTGTGAATGCACATATCAGGGACTTCGAACAAAGCCTCATGAGAGAATGGAACCGATCGGGGAGAGGGAGCCCGAGGAACTATATTTACACTGAAACTTGAAGATGCCCAAGAAATATAGGACTCATTAATTATTTCACAATTAGCAGAGGGTAAGGAAGCCCTTCTGGAATTTTTTTACTGGAGGCTCAACACTCCACATCCTGTTGTTGATGGAAACCATCTGAAGGCAAAAGCTATTGGAGAAAATATTCCTCTGTCAAAAAAGAATCTTAACAACAATAAACCCCTCGGTAATTTGGGGATGAGTTCTCTAATCATTCTTGGTTTGCATCCTGCAGGACCAGTGATTTAATATGTCCATTGGATTTTTGATAAATGCTAAAATATCCTGACTCTTCTTGCTTAGTGCTTGGAGTTCAGGGGCCAGATATAAATAGGGTTTTTTGAAAATTGACCAAACGGTACTCATGTGGTCACCATTGATGGAGGGCTTTGCTGTGAGCCAGAGTCTCTGCTGAGAGCTCTGTCCTCCTCGGTCTTCACAACAGTTGATGGAGTGGGGGCTGTTCTTACCTTATTGTGCACATGGGACAACCGGGGTACAGAGGATAAACAAATGGTCTCAGGACCTCAGTGAGTGGCACCTCTGGGAATGAAGCCAGCATCTCTCTGACCCAAATGTCTACTCTCTAGCATTTGCTACCAAGTCTTTCACCTACAGAGGGGAAAAAAAAAAAAAAAAGGAATGGAAAGGAAAGAAAAAGAGCAAGTGCCTCGCCAGCAGGAGATTTGCTCCCACCATCTAGGACTGGCTTTTGAAGTGTGGTCCTCATGGTCAATATCACCTAGAAACCTGATAGAAATGCTTGAGCCACTGAGTCTGAAACTCTTGGGGGTAGGACCCAGCAATCCGGATTCTACAAGCCGAGGTGGATCATGATGCCAGTTAAAATCTGAGAACTGCTGGTCTAGGCTACTGTGGAGGGCCCTCCGTATATTTGCTCGGGGTCTGACAATCTCAGCCGACAGGGTGAATCTGACTCCTTTCCTTTTTTTAGTGGGGGATAGCCAATATCAGGAAGTAGATTTTTTATTAAAGATGCAGATTTGAAGCATATTCCAAGCTCTGAGATTTCTCTCTTTACCTCCTACCCCACATTGATTTATAACTGACCTTTTTGGTTCTCAAGCTTTTATATTTTTGATTTATAGCTGCCTTTTAAAACAGATGACCTCCTTCAGAAACTTGCCCCCTCAAGATCCTGGCTTTGTTTATATTTGAATGTGTGTATCTTAGTTGGAAAATGTGGGAGACCCAAGTTAAAATGTGAAAATCTGATTGGATCCTGGGAAGTGTAGATCTTCTCAGTGAAATTAATGAAGGAACTTTTTCCCCAAGACAGGGAAAGCAACACCACAGGGAAGAAGCAACTAATAAAAACAGGAAATCAAAAACCCCAGGGAAAGGGAAATAATAGGTAGGTGGAATTAGGTCTTTCTCATAAAAAGGAAAACAACATTGGAGTGAGATGGGAAGCTACTGGTTAAGTGACATGACCTGAGTTATGTTTTTTTGGTTAGTTTTTTCCTCTTCAGGTAAAAACTGCTCTGAGACTCAGCATTACATGACTTACAGGTCATATTACAGAGAAAGAATGACATAAGGATGGGTTTTGTGGGTCACCTATCCTGACCCAGGCAAGGTAGTGATCAAATGAATTGGAATATGCTGCATACCCTCTCTGCATCTTGGGGGGTTTGGTGTACATTAAACATTCGCTCAGCACACAAACTCTGCTTCAATAAGTGTTTCTCAAAGTTATTTGATCTTAGAACCATTTTATAAGAATATCTATTAATATCCTGAGAGCATACTGATCTAAAGTCTTCAAGTACCACCGAGGTCAGTGGGGCTGAATCTGTGAGTCTTTAGTATTCAACTCACAAATTGACACTTGTGATTGGTGCTGTTCTGGCTCACTGTTAGAATAGACGGTGGGTCTGCAGGTGTGGTGAATGAAATATGAATCGGGCTCCTTAGGCAAAAGCACTGAGACAGATATTGAGGAAATGGTATGATCAAATATTTTTTTAACACTTTCATGCTGGGTTGAAAGTCCATCTGCTGGACGCTTCTGCTGGATGAAATTCTCATAGATGGTTTGCTGGTCCACGTTGGAATATATTTCATGATAGATTTTTTGCTCTGTATTTTTTCTTTTCTTCTCTCTTTCTCTTTCTTTCTTCTTTCTTTCTTTCTTTCTTTCTTTCTTTCTTTCTTTCTTTCTTTCTTTCTTTCTTTCTTTCTTCTCTTTTCTTTCTTTTTTTGCCTAATTTGTGATGAAGGTAATAAGACTCCACCTTGGCTAAGGAGCTTTGGGGAAAACATCGTTCCTGGAAGCAGCAAACAAGACTAGGAGAATAGCGGAGTCAGTCCCAGCCTCTTTGTGCTTGCCAATGAGGTCTTCAACTATAACCTCAGCCTTGCTCATTTGCCAAGCCAGATTTGCTCACGGGCTTCTTTACCTGGTGTGTGAGATCCTCCATGGCCAGGCCTCTGTCAGCCTGTTCGGTCTTCTTTCTTATACCTTGCTATCTCCCCTGACACCGAGCTTCTTCAGTCCTTAAATATACCATGTTCTCTTTCTCTCTTCCCTGAGCCTCATTCCCTCAGCTGCAAACACCTTCCTTCCTCATTCCCTAGCTAATCCCCAGTCCTCTTGTTTCCCAGTGTTATTGAGCTGTAGTTGATAGACAGTACTGAATGAGTTTCAGGTGTACAGCACAATAGTCTGCCTTACGTATACTGTGAAATGATTACCACAATGAGATTAGTTAACCTCCATCATCATGTAAGATACAGTTTTTTTTAAAAAGATTTTATTTATTTATTCATGAGAGACACACAGAGAAAAAGAGGCAGAGACACAGGCAGAGGAAGAAGCAGGCTGCATGCTGGGAGCCTGATGTGGGACTTGATCCTGGGACTCCAGTATTACGCCCTGGGCCCAAGGCAGGCGCTAAACCGCTGAGCCACCCAGGCGTCCCCATGTAAGATACGATTTAAAAGAAAAGAAAAAAATGCTTTCTCCTTATAAATGAGAACTCTTAGGATTTGCTACTCTAACAACTTTCATATAGATCATACAGCAACCTCATCCTCTTTTACATCTCAGTTTAGATATCACTACCCTCGGAAGCCTTTTATACTTGTTAGGGTGGTTTTTTTTTTTGTTTGTTTGTTTGTTTGTTTTCTAGTTGCAAGTGGTATAAACCAAATCTGTTTTTAAGAAGAAAAGTTATTAAGTGGTTCATAACATTTTGGAGCATCGGCTTGACTTTGGAATCTGACTTGACTGGAACTGCACCTGCTGCCAGCATTGATGCGAAACCTCATTCGGGAAACTGACTTTCTGACCAGTTGACCTGCTAAAGCTTGGGTACCTTGAAGGCCAAATGGTTCTGTGGCAGGTGGCGGGGGGGGGGGGGGGGGGGCTTTGTATACATCTTTCTCAGATCTAAATCAAAATCTCTCTGAAATGAGTCTCATCAGTGTAGCTCAGGAAACACACCTGTGCCCTAATAACAAAAGGGACTGGGGTGGCAAGTTTTCTGGGTCCTATTTTAGCAAAGAGGGATACATAAGACTGAAGATTTCCTGAGGAGTCAAAAAGAGATCAAAGATGCTAGGCTGGCAGCTAACATGACACATGTTCACTACTTATTCACTGATTTTGTAACTCTGGGTTAGGTGCCCCCAATGCATTATACTTTCCATCCTGGCATCTTACCCACCCCCCTCCATATTGAAATCAGCTTTTTATTATTTTATAACTTTCCCCAGACTGCCTATAAGAGAAAGGACTCAATTTGTTGTTGTCAGTTTCTTTTTATTCACAATTACATTCCCAGTCCCTAGCTTATATTGTGTGCACACAGTAAATGCTCAATAAAGATCTGTTTAGAGAATATATTTGGCTCCATTAGTCTGGACTTCATAAACCTGGCATTCAAGGAACTTTCATTTATAGCTGCTGTATTTTTTCCTTTTGTGACTCAAGCCAACCTTCCTTTACCCCCCTCCCAGCTTTATTGAGATATAATTGACAGATAAATTACGTAAGGCTAAAGTGATGATTTGATACACGTATGTATTGTAAAACGATAACCACAGTGAGGTTAGTTAACATACATGTTCATCACCTCATACAGCTACTTTTTTTTTAGTGGTGAGAACATTTAAGATCTACTCTTTAGCAAATTTTATTTTATTTTATATTTATTAATGAGAGACACAGAGAGAGAGAGTGAGAGAGAGGCTCCATGTAGGGAGCCCGAGGTGGGACTCAATTCCGGATCTCCGGGATCACACCCTGGGCTGAAGGTGGCGCTAAACCGCTGAGCCACCCGGGCTGCCCACAAATTTTAAATATACCACACAACACTGTTAACTATAGTCATCATGCTCTGCATTAGAACCCCAGAATTTATGTATCATTTATCAGCAGACACTTAGGCTATTTCTATGTCTTGGCCATTGTGAATAATGCTGCAATGGAGACAAAGCTATCTCTTGGAGATAGTGTTTTTATTTCCTTCAGATCTGTACATGGAAGTAGAATTGCTGGGCCAGCCTTACTGTTTAGCTTGCACCCAATTCTATCATTGGATCAAGGAAAATGACCGTGAGATCTGACATTTTTGTTGAACTGGGCACTGGAAATCCCTAAGCTTTTGCCAGCTTTTTATTACTTCAAGCTCTTTTCTTGTACCGTCAACCATTGACTAGAACTTCATTCCCAACCAGAGCTATGACTCAGGAGCAATACTTTCATTCCTACCAGCCTAAGCCCTACACTGTTCCAGCCGGCTGACCCCTGTTCCCACTATATTAGTTTCGCTTGTATATGTCATTCCAGTGCTGTTTGCCTTTCACATTTGGATAGGCCTGATAGTTCAGTTTACTCTGGTAGTTCTAGGACTCTCAGTTCCAGTTTATCCCTTTTCTACTGGCCCAGCACAAAGGACCTAGTGTTCCTTGGAGTCCAGTTCAAATGAGGGGGGATGGATGGAAGAATATAACATTCTATTTTAGCCTATTTGAATTTGAGCTAGGGTGCAATATCTGGGTACAAATGCCAAATGGGCAGTAGTAGGAAATATTGATCTTGAGCTCATGAATGAAATCATAGCCAGAGCTGAGAATTTGAGAGTTATCAGGAAAGGAGAATAGCAAGAGTAGGAAAGAATCCCAAAGAGCTAATGTAGAATGGGAAGTGAGGCAAAGACCAAACTTCCAGTCTGTTTGCAAGATGGAGGGAAGAGCTTGTTCAGATGAAGAAGTCAAAAGTGTGAAATATGAAAGAAATAAAGGATTAAGTGTGGGGAGATAAAGAATATGAAGTAAAGGATACAGCTGAAGGGATTTTCTTAGAAAGAAGTTGGGGGGAGGTGGCAGATATCCTTGTAATGTGAAGGAAAATAAGCCAGAAGTGAAGAGCCAGAGAACTAGTGAAGTGGGGAAGCAGGGGTTCTAGGGGATTTTCATGGCTGCTAGCTTTAAGTTTTTCAGATCTGCTGAGAATTACATGGCTGAGATGTCCTTAAGGCCCTGAAAAGAATGGAGACCATCTGAAAGAGCTGCTGTAAGGAATAGGAAGGAGCTATTTATGGATGCACTAAAGGATCAGGATCTAACAAAGTGGAATATGTGAGTTTATAGCAGCTGTTTTCACCACTTTGAGGTGATAGCAAATTATTCAAATTTTAAATTTTCCTGAAATTAATAATATTTGAGGTGTGGTTACAAGCTTAAAAATAGCAATAGCAAAAATGAGATATACTTCATATGATTTCAAAATAATTTCCAGTGACTCACATTTTAAGTTTTCTTGGGAAAGGTTAAGTGTGATATACTTCAAAAACAATAGGGCTGGCAATGGAACTAGACTGTTTTGAATGTCTCTGGCATACCAGATCTTGGACTAGGTGCTTTATATGTGTTGTCTTACTGAACTTTCACAGAATCTCTGAGAGGAGGCAACTAATATCTCCATTATGAGGTGCAGAAAATGAGATTTACAAAGGCGTTCTAGTCAAGTCACTCATCTAGTGAGTGGAAGAGAGATGATTTGAACCCAAGTCTTGGAATGCCAACATTTGGACTCTTGTCACTTCTCTATGTTATTCTTCAGGGAGACCTGAAAATCATCTTATAACTTTTGTCTTTTATTATATCCACATTGCCATCTAGGTAATTTCTGATTCTATGAAAGAAAGAAAAGTTTGTTAGAAGATATGGTTGGGTCTACTAGTCCTCAGAAGGTAAGCAATAATAGACAGTAGAGGGAAAAGATAGATGAAGGAGTTTTTAGAATGATTTCCAGAGATGCCATTGGGAAATACTACTTTCTTCTTAAATATGCCAGAAGATTTCAAGCCTTGAAGTGGATTCTAAATGAGAAGTGAGAAAGATAAACCTAGAAAGAGACCTCACATAGAATCATCTTTTATGTTCATTTTCATCTAGATTGCTTTATCACATCACTCTAATTTCTCCCTAGCAACCAAAAGTAAAAAACTGGAGTAGAGATGAACTCTTCATAAGACTAATGTCAAATTAGTAGGACTACTAAAGTTAAAAGCAAATGTGATCAGAAAATCCAAAGGAATGTTCAAGCACATTACAAAAACTAGGGATTTCAGCAAAATCACTGGATAAATGATTAATATACAAAAATCAATTACATTTTTGTTAGAGCAATTAAAACATTAAAATCTAAAAATTATCATTTATATTCGATTTTAGAAGTATCAAATACTTAATATATTTACTTAATATATTTAAAAATTCTACACTGAAACCTTAAAAATTATAACATGGCTGAGAGACATTAATGGTGTCTTAAATGGAGAATTATGCCAGGTTTATGGATAACAATATTTTTAAGATGCAACTATCCTCAAGTTGATCTATAGATTCAATGGAATCTCAATTAAAATCCAGCCAGTTAGTTATTTCGGTAGAAATTGACTAGTGGACCCTAAATTTTATATGGAAATGCAAAGAACCTATGATAGCCAAGAACAAAGTTAGAGTACTTATAATACTATAATGTATATAATAATATATATTAATATATGTAGGTGATTTATCACGCATAAACTTTATCACGCATGTAGCCTTTGGGGGTTTCAGTTTTATGGGGAAAAGATTGTCTATTAGATTTTTTATCTTCAGCAGGCCTAGGTTTTTGTTTTTTTAACTTTTCCATTTGACATATCAACTATAAATATACTTTATATTGTATAGTTATTCTACTGGGCAAAGTATCTGAATATTAAGTTTCAGTGCTCTGTTAATTTTTCAGAAATCCTGCCTTCTCTGTCTTTGAACTATTTATTTATTTGTTTGTTTATTTATTTTTTTATTATAGAGAGAGAATGAGAGAGCACGAGAGTGGGGGAGGGGGTGTGGAGGGGCAGAGGGAGAGGGAAAGTCTTAAGCAGACTCCATGCTGAGTGTGGAGCCCAATACGGGGCTGGAACTTTTGACCTTGAGATCATGACCTCAGCTGAAACCAAGAGTCAACTGCTTAAACGACTGTACCTCCCAGGCACCCCTTGATATTGTTTTTAAGAAAAAAATTAAATTCCGGACTTTTAGTTATTTTTCAGCAATAGAATTTATCAAGGTGCCCAGATAACTTTATTGTTAGGAATGAAAGTCCCTTGTACATGTTAAGTTTGAGACACATTTTAGAAACCCAAGAAGAGACAATGAATAGAAAATTGGTTTTACATGTCTAAAGTCAAGAAAGAGGTCTATACTAGAGATATAAATTTGATGTTATTGGTGTAAAGATAAGACTTAAAGTCATAAGTCTGACCAGATCCCCAAAAAAGTGAATATAGGTGGAGAAATGGTCTAAGGACTCTTGGACACTTAAAAGTTTAGAGATTGGGTAGGTGAGGGACCAATAAAGACTAAGACACATTAGTAAGGTGAGAGGAAACTGGGAAGGTGTAGTCTGCTGGACCATAAGTGATGAAAGAGTTTCCAAGAGGACAGAATGATCAAATGTACAAATGCTGCTGAAAGTTCAATTAAGATGTACTGGGCTCTTTGGCTTCAACAACCTAGAAGCCAATGACCTTGAGTAGAATAGTTTTGGTGGAGTGCAGGGGGAAAAGCCTGTTTTGAATGGGTTGAATGCAAAATAGAAAGAGAAGAAATTGAAGCCAGCAACTACCAATATGTATTAGTACAAATCAATACGGACAGAGAAATGGGGAAGTAGCTTTAGGACATGTGGAGGTAAGAGGTCTTTTTTTTTTTTTTTTTTTTTTTTTGAGGTCTTTTTGAATCTAAGACAAATGACAGCATTCTTGTACATCTGCAAGAATTACCCAGTAAAGAGAAAAAGTAGATGAGGCAGCAGAGACGGAAACAATTTCTGGAGTGATGTTTTTGAGTTGGCAAAGTAGAGGGGATTTCACACATAAGTGAAATCTGGCCTTAGGGAGAAACATGGGCAGAGCATACTCAGGAGACAAAAGAAACTTTCTGAGCACATCTGTGAGTGGGTGGATAGTTGTAGTGGTATGAGCTTGTGGGAATCATATCTTCTGATTTTTTTTTTCAGTAAAATAGGAAACATGTTTATCAACTGAGAATGAGCAGATATTAGAACTTGGAGGAAGAAGGAGGAGGCATGTAACAGTAACCTAGGAGAGTGAATGAATGTGGGGCTGCCAGGTAGCCCAAAGGCCACTTGAAGGGAGAGGTTATGGATTTAAAGTGAAATCAGCCAAGGTAATTGTGTTTTTCTTTAGCTCTGTTCAGTTGTGTGTGTAGTGTATCCCTGCACTGTGCCTACCTCCACTCCCAATGCCAACCCATCCAGCTTGGTGGCCATCTTTCATTGCCACTCAGGACTCATGCTTGGCAAATGCGAGGTACCAAGTTGTGGAATCACTTCTGGCCAGCTGCCCAAACTGAAGTGGCTGGGCTTTTCAGGAGGAAGCAGTGTCCTGAGATCTGGGTCACCGAAGCAGAGGGTGAAACTAAGATGGCAGTCTTAGGCAAATGGGGTGAGTGGAATGGGGCAGAAGCTTTCCGCTTTGCTAGATAAGTACCCACATAATATTCTTGTTCTTGTCTCTTGGGCCACAAAACCTAAAATATTTACTATCTGACAAGGCTCTGAACTACAGAACTCAGCAAGAATTGTGATACATTAGTGCTGGAGAGAGTGACAGTGAGATAGGAGTGAAAAAGCCTCAAAAAATTAGGGAAAATAGACTAAGGGTTATTAGTTGACTGCACCAAGAAGGGTAGTGGATAGAACAGTCAATGGCATGAGATTAAAACTTGAGTCCTGACTCCCTCACTTTTTAAATATTCGTAGAAACCCGGGAGTGAGAATGGCCAAGTAATGGCAAAGGTTACTACAAGGAATAAAAATACAGTTTCAAAAGAGCTTTAAAAAGTCATTGTCTTACCATTATCATTATGGAACTATAAATGGTTATTGTGTTGAAGTAGGATTTAATGGACACTTGAAAACTTATAAAAAGGTTAAGTATATAATCAATAGTGAACCATCAATGTAGAATTTTTAGTAAGTTTTAATGCAGTTCTGAAACCCAGCTTTCCTATAAACTATTCTATGTGTCCTTGGTTTCAACTCTAATGTCTTGCTCATAAGTAAACTTGCCATGCAAACTATTCATTGCCTGTAGAAACAGGGTCCACAGAAAGCTAAAATTAGAACTACCATCCAAGGAATTGTTATTGAATATTTCAAACAACTGAGGCTCTCCTCCATCACCGTCATGGCAAGGTACATACAGGTACATAAATGGAATCATTTTTAATGGATGGGTGCTTTTCTAGGCTACTTTTTTTCTTTTTGAAAATTATCTCCAAGGGCTGAATTACACCTGTGATAGGCAGCCTGAAATGATGAAGAGCACTGAATTTAAGTCTGAATTCCCAATCCAACATTTCCCAGCAGTGTGATATTGGGCAAATAACTAACCCTCTTTGGACCAAAGTTTCCAAGGCAGTAAAATGGAAATAGTATTATTAAAGCACATTGGATTATTGTGAAGAATAAATGAAATGTGTGTGAAGGTTCTTAGCACTATCAGGCATATGCTGGGTAAACATATGAAGTAAGCCTGAATCTGAACTAACAAGATGTTTCATTGATCTTCAGACAACATTCTTCCAGGGTCATGACTTTTTAAAATGAGTTTATAAATTTGTGGAAAAGAGGCATTTTGTTGGAATATTCCAAATGGCTATTATGTGTTGTTTAAGTCATAGGGTAGCACAACTAATAAGCATCTCTAAGATGGAATACAAAATGTTATGGATAGAAACTGAAGTCTTCATACTCATTTATTCTATATAATAGGCCAGAAAACCGATATACTCCAGATAAGAGTGCTGGTAACTTAGGCCCACTGGAGAATCCATGTTCTATTTAAGAGCATCCAAATGCTTTTAACAATATGTTCCCTCCTCCCCTAAATCATCAGATATAGCTAGTGGGCCATCATTTTGTGGCTGTGCATAGACCCTGAGATCTGTGCATGGACCCTGGTGTTGTTGAATGAAATTTCCAGATATTTATGAATATCCTCTTAGTTTTGTTGAGATGCACTGATTTCTATTGCTGAGAGCTAACTAGCAGCATTTTTAACTTTCATTAAAATTAGATCTTTCACTGTATGGCCATTTGTCATAAAGAGACAAAGGTGCTGTCACCTAATGGGAATTTTGCACAACTCAGTAATGAGCTGTGAACAGCAAAGGCCTGTTGAGATATAATCCTGGGATTAGGCTGACTTCCTACCTAAGTGGTTTGTTCTCATAAGCTAATTTCAAAATCACCTGAGACTCAAAATTCTGCTTCAGCAAAATAAAGATTGAGTGTAGTAGGGCTGAAATTTTGGGATCCCTGGCTGTAGCCATAGGACCTGGTTTGGTTGAATTGCTTGACTTCTCCAAGCTTGCTTTCTTCTGGGAGTTTTGGCTTGGCCAGGCCAGTGAAGAGTAGTAGTAGACAAGGGATGAGAGGTCCTGGTGAGTGGTTAGCCTTATCTAGGGAAAATTAAGTTCAAACCAAGAAAATGCAAAAAGCAAGACTGGACTTGAAAATTGGAGATATACCCACAGAGGTCAAGAGTCTAGTAGAAGCAGAAATGGAGTAGGAAGCAAAGAGTAACAGTGAGGCAAGGCAGAGCAAGAGGGGCCAGGCATTTCCTAGGAAGCAGGGGCTGTAATGCTTGGTTTTACCACATGTTAAGAGCTTTCTGATTTGAATCTCAGTTGCCATGGTTTAAAGAGGAAATTGCAAACTAGGGGCCCAGATCAAATTCAGCCCATATGCTAGTGGTAATAATGATAAGAAAATAATGGCTAGCTCTTACTGAACACTTCATACACATGAGGTAAGTTCTAAGTATTGTATACTTATTAGCTCATGGGAACCACCAAATAAGCCTTGAGATGAATACGAATAGTATCCTCAGTTTACAAATGGGGGAACTGGATCAACAGTCAGTTAAGTTGTAGTACCGGGCTTTAAATGTAGGTAGACTGGTTCCAGAGTCTATACACTTACTTACCTACCATCCTATCAAAGGGGTCATATCCTAGTATTAGGGAGAACACACTCAGAGCTTGCAGAATGAGGCCCATACTCTGGTCTGGTGAGGGAGTAGTCCCTAAAAACCAGCTTCCATGCAAAAATAAAAACAGTTTCCACCCCTTGACTACTTTCTTTATGTGTCTCTTGGTCTTGTTCTCACATGACTTTCTTGAGCATCTTTTCATCGCCCCCCCTTTTTGTATATATATTTTTATTGGAGTTTGATATGCCAACATATAGAATAACACCCAGTCCTCATCCTGTTAAGTGCCCCCTCAGTGCCCGTCACCCAGTCACCCCAATCCCCCACCCACCTCCCTTTCCACCACCCCTTGTTCGTTTCCCAGAGTTAGGAGTCTCTCATGTTCTGTCTCCCTCAGTGATATTTCCCACTCATTTTCTCTCCTTTCCCCTTTATTCCCTTTTACTATTCTTTATATTCCCCAAATGAATGAGACCATATGATGATTGTCCTTCTCCGATTGACTTACTTCACTCAGCATAATACCCTCCAGTTCCATCCACGTTGAAGCAAATGGTGGGTATTTATCATTTCTAATGGCTGAGTAATATTCCATTGTATCTTTTCATCTCCCTTAACTGTCATCAACAAATCATCTTAACAGATTACTTTGAAGGGATATGTTTAACATATTACCTTCACATTTCTTTGAAAGGGCTGTCCTTTTGTTGGCAAATTGTATTTTGCCCACCCAGTGTTTTAAAAACATCAAAAGCAGTTGCCAACATTTTAGATTTGAGAGATTGCACATTCAAATCTTGATTTCCAACTCTTCTTGAGAAATTGGACGACCAAGAGAAGTTCAGGATGGTGTTCTTGCTAACTACTGACATGATGTTTGGCAGAGCTGGTGCTACTACTCCCCAGAGCTCTGTCATCTGCATCCACCTCTGCTGTATTGTTCACTGATGGCACTTGATTTGCCTCAGGAGGACTTTGTGATCCCTAGTTTAAAGGTCCCAGGTGAGTTGATAGCATCGAGTATAGCAGAGTGATGTTAGGATCGTAAGGAGAGATATGCAGAAAACAATTGAATTTAAAATTATAAAGTGGGACTTAAATAATTGAAATGAAACTCCTCAGCTCTATGCATCTATTTGTATGATTTTAGAGTTTTGAATTTTATAAATAATGGCTAGCACCTATGGAACCCTTTCCAGTAGCAGAGAGAAGGCTATGCATTCACTAAACTGGTTCACTTTGTGCCAGTGCACATAATGAAGGTTTTGTTGGCCAGTGCATTGACACCTAGGCAAGACCTTAAGACTGGTTCTGAGGAAAGTGATGTGTGTCATTACGAGGTCTAGCCCTCAAGATCATTCCAGATATAATTATTCTCTTTCTTCCCTTTCCATGGAATCTTGGATACCATGAGTTAAAGATTATGGCATTACATGATAAAAGGATTTAGGGCACAGAATTATTACCTGGAGAACAGCCAGCTGGCATCGACCATCCACACTAGAGAAATTATCTTCTATTTTATTGGGCCACGGAGATTGAGGTTTGCTTGTTACTGTACCTACTGGCAACTACCATGACGAATAGTCTTAATATTACTCTGTTTAAAGCACTTTACATATAGGAGTTCATTTGGTTCTCACAACTACCTTGTAAGTTCTCTGCTATCCCATTTTGCAGATAAGGAGACTGAGGCATAGAGAACTCAGTAACTTGCCCAAGGTTATAGAGCTAATCAGTAGCAGAGCCAGGATTTGAACAGAGGCTGGCTAGCTTCAAAGTCTTACCATTGTCCATACTGTCTCTCAGCAAATTTCTTCTGAGGACATGCGAAGGTCCAGGCAAAACCAAGGCTCTGGGAATACAAAGTCCATAAATGCACACTGTCCCTATACTCAAGGAGCTCACAGTATAACAGAAGAAGTAGTTTCACGCATGATTAGGTAAACTGACATACTTATTGAATGACTGATTGTGTGTCAGACATTGGGGTAGGGGAAGAAGTTTACCCACTGTGAAAGGTGGTAAGAGGGTAAGTGAGGATGGAGATCTATAGGAGGGGTAAACCACTTCACACAGGAAAGACAGGGGACATCTCATGGGACTGAACGGTCTGCTTGGCTCCTGAGAGCTGCTTAGGCTTTTGCCAGGGTTTGAATAATTCCAGGGGCTTGCTAGGCATGTCCTGTTTCTCCTCGAGTACATGCAACCTGAAGCTCTCTCCTCTCTGACTTATGAGCCTTTTCTTTACCCAGTGAAGTGATCATCACTGCTTAGTTATTTTAGGAACAGGAACAGAGAACAATTAAAAAATCATCAATTACTGTAAATAAACCTGACAGTCAATATCCCTCATGATACCATAAACCCATGCAGCTATTGACTCACTAACAGGTGAATAATTCTCTAGGATCAATGATGACAATAATGCTTTGCTAAATTTAGAACCATCAAAATAAACATACAAGTACAGAGGGTCAAAACAATTCCTCATATCCACAGGGAAATTTTCATCAAGTTAATGTGCCATGATAAAGCAAAAACAAGTGGGAAAAAAAATCCACTTCTCCTTGAACGTACTCTTTTTTTTTTCCTGTAGAGGATTATAGAATTGTTTTCTTTGTTTCCAAACTTTATGACATTTCATGCAGCAATGATATTAGCTTAGAAAAATGATGACTAGTCAGCATCCACATGGAGGCACTCCTTTTAAGATATTTGTGAAAGAGTCCAATGACCTTTAGCATCCCACAGTTTCAGCTTGGTTATTGCAAATGTTATTTGTATTCCTTGGTTTTTGCTGTTCTCCTCATGTTATATACGTCTTTATGTCGTTTTGCATATTCTGCATCTGCAATGTATAGTGTTTGGCACTCTTTTAACAGTGAAGCTTACAGGAAGCTTAAATTTTCTATGACCTTATATATTCAAATACTTCTTACCATATGTAGGTACATGGAGCTACGTACTGCAATTAAGAGTGAGTTGAGAGAGACCTGCATCCTAATCCCATCTCTGCTTGGCCCTGGCCTTGGGCAATCTCCTTACCTCTCTAAGCCTCCATGTTCTCATCTATTAAATGGAGTTAATGTGAGAATCTTTCTCATATGATAGAAAAGCACAAATTAGTGGAAGGAATGTAGATAAGGATGAACAGAGAAATTTAAAAAAAGCACCTACAGTTGGGTTGAGGGAACACCAAAGACTCATGACATTTCCTTGCTCATGGCCTTAAATAATTTTCTTTCACCCATAAAATAAATGCCAAAGTCTGAATTCCTTAGCTGGCCTTCAATATCTGTATATTTCTCACTCCTTCCTAACTTCATCTTATTAAAGCAGTCTGTGTTTAGATTACCAAGACCTAGGTTCTAGCCCAGAATTTACCATTTATCAGTTGTGTGCTTTGAACAGGTTGCTGAACCTCTCTGAGGCTTAGTTTTCTCAAATGAAAAATGTGGATACAAGTATCTTCTAGGCAATGGGTTGAATGAAATGCTCAACACAGAACCCCTTATATCGTACACACCTCATAGAATACTCTCCCTCTTTGATTGTGTGAAAAAGTCCTCTATAACCTGTAAGTCATTTGGAAGAGTTATGTATCATCATCATTTGGACAGAGCAGCTGGTCTGAACAACACTGTATTTATGCAGCTTCAGAGACATTGTATAAATACATAAATGCCTCAGTAGAATGCAGATAGATTTCGCTTCCTGGCATCACCAAGTTTCTTCAAGTTGGCAGCTGCCAGTGAAAGACTATTCCAGTGGGATACACTTGAGAACGATGCCATTACAAAACTTAATTAGGACAAAAGGTATGGAACGGAGAAGATTAAAACCCCATGGCCCAGGACATTGCAAATTGGCCAGAAAATAGAGTGGGGAAAAAAGCAAAGAAAATTCTGCCCACAATAGGTTTTCCCTGGGCCTTTCCATTGTAAGACCAGTGACTTCTCCTTGGAGAACCCTCCCTACAGAGAACACTTTGGTTTTGGTCTGCACACTCTTCAGCTCTGTTGGGCTTTCTCTCTCATGAACTCCTTGGGTTAAATCAACTGTCACTTCTTCCCAGACTGACCACACATAGCTCTCCATGAGCTTGTAGAAAAGCAACTCTGTCCACCGCTCAAAGCAGCTCCTGCCTAATCCCATTATGTTTATGGGTGTTGGTCACATTTTGTTTACAGCTACAGACATCAGCATTTCAAGTCCTGTTAATACCCCCTTTGGTTCAGTTCAAATGACCTGTGAAAAGTACTGACTGATCCTTAATGGGACAGTCAATTCACCTTTTCATTCCAACACCAAAAAGTTTTCCACTTTGATATGTATAAAAATCACTGTGATAAATCACATTGAATCCCAGTTCTGTTTCACTTGCTATTAGACCCCATGCCAAATCTTGAAGGACCTGCATTCAATTTGCTTTCACATAATAGAAACTTTTTCCTTCTGAGGAAGGAAAGTTGCTTGTATTTTTCTGGTTGGTAAAAAAGAATTGCTCCTTCTCGCCCATGAATCAGGGGAAGCAGCTCCTCTTACAAATCCTGCAAATCCTCTGTAAGAACATGGTTTATGTTCCTGTCGATAAGGAACAAAACAAAAGAAATACAGTAATGGTGGCATTAGCAAGTCATAAAACAACTACTTTTGAATATTTATATTTTTAGGCAGTTTAAAATGCATGTTCTTTTTAAAAATAGACTGAAGAGATATACCATTTATTAAGCCTATACCAGGTGCAGGGCACATATTCAGTACTTATGAGATTACCTTACTTAATCTTCCCAACTTTATGAGATGATGTTATAGATATTGAGTAACTTCTCCAAAGCTGTGTATCTGCTCAGTGGTGGAGCTGGGTTTGTACTCAGGTCCACTTGATTTCAAAGTCCAAATTAGGGAACCCTGGGTGGCGCAGCGGTTTGGCGCCTGCCTTTGGCCCAGGGCGCGATCCTGGAGACCCGGGATCGAATCCCACGTCGGGCTCCCGGTGCATGGAGCCTGCTTCTCCCTCTGCCTGTGTCTCTGCCTCTCTCTCTCTCTCTCTCTGTGTGACTATCATAAATAAATAAAAATTAAAAAAAAAAAAAACAAAGTCCAAATTATCTCCGTCTACTCTGCTAACCCTCTCTAACTATATAAACTTAAAAGCAGAATCAATTAAAAATCAGAAACTCCCAAATCAATCGTATTTTTCTGCACAGATTTCTATTTGATTATAAAATGAACTGGTAACTTAGGGTGAATTGGAAAGAACATCACTTGTTTTTTTTAATTTAGGCTCTGTCACTTGCTGGCTGTGTCATCTCAATCAAGCATCTTAGATGCTTGAACCTTCCATTTTCTTATCTGTAAAGTGGGAATAATAATAATATCTACATTACACAGTTGTTATGATTTAACAAATAATACATGCAACTCTTCCTGGAGAATAACTGGAGAGTTGTTCAATAAAAGGCAGCCCTTCTTCTTCTTATACTGAGTGGACATTTACTTGGTGACGACACTGAAAACATTTACGCCAATTAATGCTAATATTTTGAACCAGAAAATTAGAAGGTTTCCTTCATAAAGAATCAAGAAAAAAATAAATGACTGAGAAATGGTTTCTTCATACACTAGCAATTCTAGTAGATGTTAAGGAATTGCTAATGCAACCTGCAAGGCAAATAGGTCTGTAAAAGGTCGAAATAACAAATGCATTCCTTTTCTTTCTCAAGTTTAAAATGCTTAGGGTAAAAATACATTTGTAGCTTTCTAGTGAGCCTTTTTATTCATTCCTTAAAAAAAAAGTCATGCCATAAATTTAACAGGTCTTAAGCTGTAAGTTAGAGTAATTTTTAAAGTGGTAGGCCAAATTATATGCATGCCACCTACTAGCATTTTTCTGAAAACACTAATGTTGCTCTAAATAGTGTCAGAATGGGCGATTTCTGAAAAAGCAGTAAAGAAACACTGCAAGCATTTTATTATTACATTTGATAGTCCTCTGGCTGAGCACTTTCAAATTGGGATTATTCTGGATGCTAAGAATAAGTGAAAACACACAAACATCATCCTGTAAATGACTTCTCCTTCTCCCTTCTTATTCTTTGATAGTAGGAAATATACAGAACACACTGAAAATTCTACTGCAGCCTCTTATTGAGGTGAAAAATTACTGGGGACTCTGCCTAATAAAAATCATTGCATCCAACCACAGAAAATCAGGAGTCAAAAACTCTAACCTTGAATTTTAGAACTTTTTTTTTTTTTTTTTTTTTTTGAACCTCAAAAGTGCATTTCCCTCTATTGGTCTATGAGAACACCATGCAGCACGATGGAACATAGGGAAAGGTGGCAAGTTCCAAGTGATCTTTGCTCTTCCACATCCAGCACAATGGACTAGAGTGAATGCTGGAATTTTGACCTTCCTCCTCCTTTAACCTTTCCCAGACAGCATGCATTCCATGTCTTTTTTTTTTTTAATGGAGGTCTTCCTAGTAGGGCATTCAGCTATTTGTTTTAAAGATTTATTTATTTATTCATGAGAGACACAGACTGAGAGAGAAAGGCAGAAACAAAGGCAGAGGGAGAGGCAGGCTCCCTGCGGGGAGCCGATGCAGGATTCTATCCTGGATCCCGGGATCACCACTTGAGTCAAAGGCAGGCACCCATCCGCTGAACCACCCACCCAGGCATCCCGCATTCCATGTCTTAATGAGACTTTCTCTCAGTTTGACAAAAATTCTCAGAATTTTTGAGATTTACATGTAAGGTTGAGACTGTCAAGAATCAAGCAGCTTATGCAAAGTGTCATGGAATTTAAGATAGAGCCAGGACTCAAACTGAGTCTTTTTTTTTTTTTCTTTAAATTTTTATTTATTTATGATAGTCACAGAGAGAGAGAGAGAGAGAGAGGCAGAGACACAGGCAGAGGGAGAAGCAGGCTCCATGCACCAGGAGCCTGATGTGGGATTCGATCCCGGGTCTCCAGGATCGCGCCCTGGGCCAAAGGCAGGCGCCAAACCGCTGCGCCACCCAGGGATCCCTCAAACTGAGTCTTTTGACCATCAGCCAGCCCATCACTTTGCCCTACAGGAGAACTAAAAGGAGAGTTTGTTTTGACAAGAGCACAAGCAAGAGGAGCCTGTGGACTGGATCCTAAAGCAGGTGTCAGAAAGAGAAAAAGGTGGGACTAGTCCAGTTTTGTCTCATTTCATCCAGAGCAGCCTCAGCCCCTGAGCAAACGAGATTCATGGTATGCTATCTGCTGAGATAAACTAGGGGAAACTAGGGGAGGCACATAAGAATGGGCAAATTTCCATCCTTGTTGTGATGGGGGAGACTAGGACAGTCACCCTCCAGTGCCTGTTCCCTCTGATGATAATAGTACCCACCTCACAGAGGGCCCGTCACTCTACATAAAATGCTTAGGGAAAACTTAACTAAATTACTAAATTGGGAGTAATAGCATAGCTTTATGAAAGAAAGTCCATTCCATCGTAGGAGTGCACATGTGCATTATTACAAATTTGGAAAATATCTTTATTAACAAATACTTAGTGTTTCATATGTGCTTCGCAATAATAAACTCATTTCTTAGTAAGGAAATTTTTTCACACTTTCATTTACAGAGAGGTTATAAAACTTGTCTAAAGTCACACAATTGGCGTTAGATCTAGGATTCAATATCAAGAGAAGTCAGGTTATCGTTCAAATAAAAGGATGAACCAAAAAATATCCATAATCCCCATACCCAGAGACTGTAATTTGCTCTTATGTTAGTTTACTTTTTTCTCCTCTCATGGTAGTTTATTTAGACAATGGATCATTTTTGGGAGCCTGGATGGCTCAGTCAGTTAAGCACCCCACTCTTGGACTCGGCTCAGGTCATGATCTTGGGGTCCTGGGATGGAGCTGATGTGGGGTTCTGTGCTCTGCACAGAATTTGCTTGTCCCTCTCCCTCCTCATCTGCTCCTCTCTTCACACGTACACACATACACACTCTCTCTCAAATACATAAATAAAATCTTAAAAAAATAAAGATAGATCATATTAATGTTTTTATTTGATCATTATATTTTGTCAGGATCATTTGATCATTATACATTGTCAGGCTCACACTCTATGATTTCAAGATTTCAAGATATAGGAACATCATGTATTGGTAATATATGAATATCCCAGACATTATGCTAAGTACTCTACATATATTTTCCAACTTGACCTTCATAGCAATCCTGTCAGTTAGGTCTTATTCTTTCCATATTATTGATGAATATTATTGATGAAAGGAAATTATGCATTAAAAGTCCTATTCTTGTAGCCTTCTTATTCAAAAATAACTATGCAGCAGAAATCAACACGGCAATTTAGAAGCAGTAACGTACCTTAAGATAGGCCTAGACTGATTTTACAGATAAGAAAACAAGCACTGGGAAAAGGTGATTTTTTCAGTGTCATGCATTAGGTTAAGGACATAGGGAAGACTAGAACCCTAGATCTCTTAAATTCAGTTGAATGCTCACTCCACATCTCCCCCGCCTCCTCCCACCCACATAGTGTTTTAAATAAAACTATCAGTCCCTTTTCCTGCCATTCATTTCCTCCAAGCAATAGAAGTGACAGAGTCAATGTTTCTGAGCTGATTTGTCCCTTAGCATCTTGCCTTGCCTCGCATACAGCTGTCTATTTGCCTGCAAGATCTTCCACAACTCTGTTGATTCTCATGACTGCTTCCATCTGCATGAATCACCCAAGATATTAACATCCTTCTCTTGTGGGACCTACATTATATGCAGAGGGAAGTTAACTTTGAGCTGAACAAATTGGGTTTGAGAGGACATCTGTGATCCATTTTAACTTAATAGGAATTTAAACAAAATAAAGAAAATACAGTGTGGTTGAGCAGAGATATATGGGGGGATATGGTTAGAATTTTGTCAGGTATAATACAGAAAATCAGACTATGGATTTCTAACTGGTTATGTTAAGAGTACTAAAATGCAATTTTAAGTGCTGAAAATAGGGGTGAGTAGAAATGTAATAATGATAATAATAATAATAGTAATAATAATATCCTACTTAGCACAGGGCCTAGCACATAATAAGCCCTTTAAATAAGATACTTTATATTATCTATTTACCTTCAAAACTACTCAAACTATACTCACTCCCCTGGTGAGGAATCTGAGGGTTTATGTAACTCCCAGCCTAAGTAATTTACAAACAGTACAGCTTGTAGGTGAAAGAACTGGGAGCCATATGTCTTTTTAATGGACACATTTATTTCCCTCTAAAGTATAAGCTCCATGAAAGTAGGGATTTTTCATCCAGTTTTGATCATTGCTGTGTCCTGGAGCCTAGAATAGTGTCTGGCATGGATGTACAATTAAGCACTTAGAGTCTGGTTTCCGTCATTCAACTTAATAGTGTAGCAAGAATGTGAGGGGAGAGATACAACTCTTAACTAGGATGAATTATCTGGACAGACCCAAACAACCAGACAGGCTGTCAATATATCTTCCTAAGTCCATGTTAATGAAGGGACAGAATGTAGTAGAAGGATGCCAGTATGAGAGGAGGTCAGCAGCCATCATATAATGGAGGAGTGATAGTAGTGGCTTGATGCATTTGCAATACATCGTGTTATGAAATGACAAAGCAGCACAAATTGCTTCTATGAAAATAATAAGGATAATGGGAAAGCATCTCTTTCACTCCCTCTGTTTCCAGATTTTAAGATAATAATGATTGCATGCAAAACATTTTGAAGGGCTACTTATAGCCATTCTGCCAAATGGGATTCCTCAACTCTCTGACTCCTATGGTTCATCTGAATGGGCACAGATCATGGCCTGTGGTTGGAAACTGTGATGGAATGTTTCATGAATCAGCCCAGGCTCTTGGACTTTTGACCCTGTATAGATAACTCTGGAATTTTTCCACTGAAGCTGTAGCTAGTATAAGAGAGAAAGGAATTGGCATAGTATTTAGTAAGATTGAGTCTACAGAAAGAGAACACACACACACGATGGATGGGACAGACTGGATGTGATCTCTGACCAATGAAGGGAAGATAGAATTTGGCTCTGAATGCTTGAGACTGCATGACCTTATTTCTTGACTGTAGAAATAACTGAAATAACTTCAAAATCTATACATAAATGTCTCATTATTTTCTCTTATCATACAATTACAGTAGCAGCAACAACAAAAAAGACCATTGGCACTTGGAACTTCCTTTTTTATTAGAAGGCTCTATGTTATAGTGATAAGGACATGGGTTTCAGAGACAGACAGACCTGGGTTCAAATTCAGCTCTGCAAGTCACTTCCTTCCCATGGTCAGCAAGTAACTACAACTAGTTCAGTTTCCCCAATAGCAATTTGAAAGATGAAATACTAGTACCAGTCCCATAATAATGGTATATAAGGGGATCCCTGGGTGGCTGAGTGGTTTAGCGCCTGCCTTTGGCCCAGGGTGTGACCCTGGAGTCCTGGGATCGAGTCCCGCATTGGGCTTCCTGAATGGAGCCTGCTTCTCTCTTTGCCTGTGTCTCTGCCTCTCTCTCTCTCTCTCTCTCTCTCTGTCTATAATAAAGAAAGAAAAAAAAGAAAGAAAGAAAGAAAGAAAGAAAGAAAGAAAGAAAGAAAGAAAGTCTAGTTCATTAAAAAAATAATGGTATATAAATAAATGTATTTGTTTTTCATGGCTGTTTTAAGGATTAAAGAAAAATATATGTAAAATACCTGATCCATTATAGACATTCTATAAATAGTAAATTACAAACACACACACACACTATATATATAAATAAAAGAAATAGTAAGGGTAAAAATGTATTGGAGCAGGAGTCCAAGATGGCAGAGGAAAAACTCACAAGGAGACCTTAGTTTTGTCTGGTCCCAGGAATTCAGCTAGATAGCTATTAAATCATTCTGAACATCTGCAAACTCAACCAGAGATCTAAGAAAAGAATAGCTGCAATTCTACAAATAGAAAGGTGACCACTTTCAGCAAGGTTGGAGGTGCGGAGAAGCAAATCTGAGGGGGTATATGGGAAGTCAACTGAGGGAGGAGGGAGCTGGCTACCAGAAAGTGATACAAGCAGTGGAGCACAGAATCGGAGCTTTTATTGGTTTGCTTCAGAGAGGGATGTCCCTTCCTGAAAGGCACTCAGGTGGCCAAGCAGGGTGGAATCCAAGGTGGGACAGCATGGTCTCAGGATCCCCAGGGTCATGAAAAGAATGAGGGTGCCTGAGTGCCACAGAGTTCGCAGGCATCGGAGTGGGGAAGCCAGCTGCAATCAGCAAGCCCAGGAGTGGGCTCTCAGCTGGGGGTGCCACAGAGCATGACCTGGGGCACAGTGTGCACGTCCACTCCCTGAGCGGGGGCCCAGCAAATGGCAGAACCCCACGGAGACCCCCCTCCATTGCTTGGGAGGCATGGTGCAGGTTCGTGTGGGAGGAATCTACAGAGTTTGGGGACTCCAGTGGGGCTGCCTGCCTGAAGATGGAAATGCTCAGTCACAGGCCGAGTGAGCACCAACTGCCCACCGGAACCAAGGAGACAGGAGTGATGGACTGCTTTTCCCTGAGGGGTGCTGAGGAGCAGGGCCCCAGGCTTTCCGCTCTGGGGACTGCAGGTTGGGAGGCCGCCATTTTCACTCTCATCCTCTAAAGCTGTGGGAAAGCCTTCCGGGAACAAAAGCCACAGAGAGAAACTGGAGCGGATGACTTAGCCTGGCTGCCTGGCGAGGGAGGTGCAATCCCACCCCGGGACAAAGACAACTGAGAATTAGTGCAACAGGCGCCCCCAGAAGCTCAGCGAGAACATGCAGCCAAGACCAAGTCTACCAAACATTGAGAACTGCAGAACTCCAGCACTAGGGGACTATAGCATATAGAATTCATTGTTTGGGTTATTTTTCCTCATGATTCTTTAGTCTTTCAATTTAATTTTTTCTCTTTCCTTTTTCAGCCAATTTCTTATTTTATCAACTCTTTTTTTAAGACCTTGTTTAATTTTCATTTTTACAATCACAGTCTACCTTTCATTGTATTTAATTTTATCTTGTATATACGTAAGCTTTTCTTTCTTTACAAGTTTGGGATACAGTTTTTTCTAACAGATTGAAATACACCTAGACTCAATCTAGTGTATGGCTCTATTATCTTCACCCGTCTGATCATATTCACTTTTTTGTTTGTTTCTTCTTTTTTTCTGTTTTGTTAAAGTCTTTAAATTTTCATCTATACATTCTATCCTTTAAATGTATTTAATTTTTTTTGTATATATGTGTTTTTCCTTCCTTACAATTTTGAGATATAACTTCTAACAAACCAACCAAAATGCACTCAGGATAGTACTCTGTTCTATTCACTTTCCTGTTTATATTTCTTCTTTTTCTTTTTGGTCTTTTCATTTTTACAATTACATTCTATCCTTTCACTGTATTTAATATTTTTTGTACATATAAATTCTTCTTTCATTACAATTTTGGGACCTAGTTTTCTAACAAATGGACCAAAATGTACACAGGATCCAGGGTATTGCTCTATTCTGTTCACCTGTTTGATTATATTGTCTTCTTTTGCTTATTTATTTTTGTTTTTTGTTTTGGGTCTCTTCCAAGATATTTGTTTAGTGTCTATTTCTCTAGAATTGTTGCTGCCATTTTAGTATTTTGTTCCCTTGTTTATCTATTCTTCTCTGGGTAGAATTACAAGACAGAAAACTCACCTCAAAAAAGAGAATAAGAGGCAATACTGACTGCCAGGGACCTAATCAGTATAGAAATAAGTAAGATGTTGGAACTAGAGTTCAGGATAACAATTAGAGGGGCTTGAAAAAAACATAGCAGATACTAGAAAATCCCTTTCTGGAGAAATAAAAGGACTAAAATCTAATCAAATCAAAATTAAAAGGGTTATTAATGAAATGCAATAAAAATGGGGGCTCTAACTGCCAGGATAAATAGGAAGAAGAGAGAATTAGTGATCTAGAAGACAAAATGATGAAGAATAAAGAAACTAGAAAAAAGAGATAAACAACTAGTGACCAACAGGGTAGAATTTGAGAAATAAGTGATACCATAAAGTGAAACAATATGGGAGTAATTGGGATCCCAGAAGAGGAAGGAGGGGGGCAGAAGGTATATTGAAGCAAATTATAGCAGAGAATTTCCCTAATCTAGGGAAGGAAATAGGCATCCAAGTTCAGGAGGCACAGAGAACCCCCTCAAAATCAATAAATATAGGTCAACACCTCAACATATATAATAGTGAAGACTGCAAATCTAAGAAACAAAGAGAATATCCTGAAAGCAGCTCAGGACAAGAGGTCTGTAACCTACGAGGGTAGAAATATTAGACTGGCAGCAGACATATCCACAGAGACCTGGCAGGCCAGAAAGAACTGGCATGATATATTTAAGGTGCTAAATGAGAAAAATATACAGAATATTTTATCCAGTTAGGATCCCATTAAAAATAGGAGAGATAAAGAGCTTCCAGGACAAACAGAAACTAAAAGAATTTGTGATCACCAAACCAGCGCTACAAGAAATATTAAAAAGGGATCCTTTAAGTGAAGAGAGAGTTCAAAAATAACATAGACCTGAAAGGAACAGAGACAATATACAGAAACAGTGACTTTACGGGTAATACGATGGACTAAATTCATATCTTTCAATAGTTACTCTGAATGTAGATGAGCTAAATGTCCAATCAAAAGACAGAAGGTATCAGATTGGATTAAAAAGCAAGACCCATTGATATGCTATCTGCAAGAGACTCATTTTAGACCCAGAGACACCTCCAGATTTAAAGTGAGGTGGTGGAAAACCATTTATCAAGCTAATGAACATCAAAAAAAAGCTGAGATGGCAGTCCTTATATCAGACAAATTAGATTTTAAACCAAAGACTGTAATAAGAGATGATGGACACTTTAAATTTAAATATCTCAAAATAGTAAGGAAGGAAAAACACATATATACAAAAAAATTAAATACATTTAAAGGATAGAATGTATAGATGAAAATTTAAAGATGATGGAGATGATATATCATAAGGGTCTATCCAAAAAGAAGATCTAACAATTGTAAACATTTATTCCCCTAATGTGGGAGCAGCCTATTATGTAAGCCAATTAATAACAAAACTAAAGAAACACATCAATAATAATGCAATAATAGTAGGAGTCTTTACCCACTCACTGCAATGGACAGATCATCTAAGCAAAAGATCAACAATGACACTAGGGCTTTGAATGACACACTGGACCAGATGGACTTAATAGTTATACTCAGAACATTCTATCTAAAGTAACAGAATACACATTCTTCTGGAGTGCACACAGAACATTCTGCAGAATAGGTTACATACTGGGTCATACATCAGGTCTCAACCAATACCAAAAGATTGGAATCATTCCCTGCATATTTTCAGACCATAATGCTTTGAAACTGGAACTCAATCACAGGAGGAAATTTGGAAAGAACTCAAATACATGGAGGCTAAAGAGCATCCTACTAAAAAATGAATGGGTCAACCAGGATATTAAAGAATTAAAAAAATTCATAGAAACAAATGAAAATGAAAGTACAACTGTTCAAAACCTTTGGGATGCAGCAAAGGTGGTCCAAAGAGGGAAGTATGTAGCGATTAAAGCCTTTCTCAAAAAATAAGAAATTTCTCAAATATACAACTTAACCTTTAACCTAAATGGGCTGGAAAAAGAACAGCAAATAAAGCCTAAACCCATGAGGAGGAGAGAAATAGTAAAGATTAGAGCACAAATCAATGAAGTAGAAACCAAAAGAACAGTAGAATAGATCAACAAAACTAAGTGCTGGTTCTCTGAAAGAATAAGACTGATAAACCCCTGGCCAGACTTATCAAAAAGCAAAGAGAAAGGACCCAAATAAATAAAATCATGAATAAAAGAGGAGAGATCACAACCAACACCAAAAAAATACAATTATAAGAACATATTATGAGCAACTATATGCCAACAAATTAGGCAATTTGGAAGAAATGGATACATTCCTAGAGATGTATAAGCTACCAAAACTGAAACAGGAAGAAACAGAAAATCTGAACAAACCCATAACCAGCAAGGAAATAAAGCAGTAACCAAAAACTTCCCAACAAACCAGAGTCCAGGGCCAGATGGCCTCCCAGGGGAATTCTACCAAACATTTAAAGAAGAATTAATACTTATTCTTCTGAAGCTGTTTCAAAAAATAGAAATGGAAGGAATACTTCCAAACTCTCTATGAGGCCAACATTACCTTGATCCCAAAACCAGACAAAGACCCCACCAAAAAGGAGAATTACAGGTCAATATCTCTGAGGAACATGGATTCCAAAATTCTCACTGATATACTAGCCAATAGGATCCAATAGCACATGAAAAGGATTGTTCACCATGACCAAGTGGGATTTATTCCTGGGCTGCAAGGGAGGTTCAACATCTACAAATCAATCGATGTGAAACACCACATTAATAAAAAGAAAGGACAAGAAACATATGATCCTCTCAATAGATGCAGAAAAAGCATGTGACAAAGTACAGCATCCTTTCTTGATTAAAACTCTTCACAGTGTAGGGGTAGCGGGAACATACCTTGATATCATAAACACCATATAAGAAAAGCCCACAGTGAATATTATTCTCAATGAGAAAAACTGACAGCTTTTCTCTCAAGGTCAGGTACATGGCACCCTCACCACTGCTGTTCAACATAGTACTAGAAGTCCTAGCCTCAGCAATCAGACAAAAAAAGAAATAAAGGGCATCTGAATCAGCAAAAAGTCAAAACTTTCACTCTTTGCAGATGACATGATACTCTATATGGAAACCCCCCAAGTTGCTAGAACTCATACAGGAATTCAGCAACATGGTAGGATATAAAATCAATGCACAGAAATCAGTTGCATTTCTGCACACTAACAATGAGATAGAAGAAAGAGGAATTAAGGAGTCAATTCCATTTACAATTGCACCCAAAACCCTAAGATACCTAGTAATAAACCTAACCAAAGAAGCAAAGGTCTGTACTCAGAAGACTATAGAACACTTATGAAAGAAATCGAGGAGGACACAAAGAAATGCAAAAACGTTCCATGCTCATGGATTGCAAGAACAAACATTGTTAAAATGTTTATGCTACCTAGAGCAATCTATACATTCAATGCAATCCCTATCAAAATCCCATCAACTTATTTCACATAGTTGGAACAAATAATCCTAAAATTGGTCTGGTACCAGAGAAGACCCCAAATAGCCAAAGGAATGCTGAAAATGAAAACCAAAGCTGGTGGCATCACAACTCTGGACTTCAAGCTTTCTTACAAAGCTGTAATCATCAAGACAGTAAGGTACTGGCCCAAAACCAGACACATAGAGCAATGGAACAGAACAGAGAACCCAGAAGTGGACCCCCACCCCTATGGTCAACTAATCTCAACAAAGCAGTAAGGAATATCCAATAGAAAAAAGACAGTCTCTTCAACAAATGGTGCTGGGAAAATTGGACAGCCACATGCAGAAGAATGACACTGGATCCTTTCCTCACACTACACATAAAAATAGACTCAAAATGAATGAAAGACCTAAATGTGAGACAGGAATCCATCAAAATCCTAAAGGAGAGCAGAGGCAGCAAGCTTTTTGACCTTGGCCACAGCAACTTCTTGCTAGACACGTCTCCAAAAACAAGGGAAACAGGCAAAAGAACCTATTGGGACTTCATCAAGATACAAAGCTTTTGCACAGCAAAGGGAATAGATGACAAAACCAAAAGACAACCAACAAAATCGGAGAAGATATTTGCAAATGACACATCAGATAAAGGGCTAGTATACAAAATCTATAAAGAACATATCAAACTCAACACCCAAAGAACAAATAATCCAATCAAGAAATGGGCAGAAGATGTGAACAGACATTTCTCCAAGACATACACATGGCCAACAGACACATGAAAAAATGTTCAACAACACTCGGCATCAGGGAAATACAAATCAAAACCACAATGAGATATCACCTCACATCAGTGAGAATGGCTAAAATTAACAAGTCAGGAAAGAACAGATGTTGTGAGGATGGGGTGAAGGGGAAACCCTCTTACACTGTTAGTGGGAATGTAAATGGGTGCAGCCACTCTGGAAAACAGTATGGAGGTTCCTCAAACAGTTGAAAATAGAGCTACCCTACAACGCAGCAATTGCACCACTAGGTATTTACCCCAAATATACAAATGTAATGATCTGAAGGGGCACCTGCACCCCAAAGTTTATAGCAGGAATGTCCACAATAATCAAACTGTGGAAAGAGCCCAGATGTCTATCGACAGATGAATGGATGAAGAAGATGTGGTGTAGATGTACAATGGAATACTACTCAGCCATCAAAAATGAAATCTTGCCATTTACAAGGACATGGATAGAACTAGAGGGTATTACACTAAGTGAAATAAGCCAATTAGAGAACAATTATCATCTGGTCTCACTCATATGTGGAATTTAAGAAACAGAACAGAGGATCATATGGGAAGAGAAGGAAGAATAAAACAAGATGAAATCAGAGAGGGAGACAAATCATAAGAGATTCTTAACCATAGGAAACAAACTGAGGGTCACTGGAGGGTTGGGGACGGGTAACTGGATGATGGACATTAAAGAAGGCATGTAATATAATGAGCACTAGGGTTATATAAGACTGATGAATCACTGACCTCTACCTCTGAAACCAATGATACATCATGTTAATTAATTTAATTTAAATAAAAATTCTTAAAAGGGTAAAAATGTATCATTTCCATAAACAATAGTGCCAATTCAAACGAGTCAAGAACATCCTTGAAAAATTATATATTTAAAATTAAGCACTGGACAAAGAATATTAACAAGCAAGTCATAAAAGAAAAAAATGTACGTGGACAACATAATTAGGAGAAATATTTTAACATCATGTGTTGCCTGGGAGATGCTAAACAAACAAAAAATACTATTTTTCACCAACTATATGGGGAAAATAGGGTAGCTTGATAAGATCTTACAAGAAAGACAATATGGGAAAATGGCAGTATAAATTGTTCTGTTTTTATAGAAAATAGGCAGTATCTATTACAGAAAAAAACAAGCATATTCTAATATAACAATTGCATGTTAGGATCAATTCTGTTAAAAAAGGAAAAAGCAAAATGCCATTCTGGACCATAAAACAACTCTTCAGTAAATTTAAAAGGATTGAAATCATAGAATATAGCCTTGATAAAATTAATTAAATTAGAAATCAAAAATAGAAAAATAGCATGAAGATCACTAAAAGCTTGGAAGTTAAATAGCATACTTCTAAATACCTGGTTAAAAAATAAGAGAAGGTAGAGCATATTTTAAATCAAATGGAAATGAAAATACAAAATATCAAAATTCAAGAGATGCAATGATCAAAATCTGTGTGAAATTTATAAAACAGACCATTTACATTAGAAAAGATTACTAACGGTCTCAAGAAATTATCTGAAGTTTTACCATAAGAAACTGGAAAATGCATCCACATACACAAAGTAACCCAAGGTAAGCAAAAGAAAGAAAACAATAAAGTACAGAAATAAAGATAGAAGTAGAAATGAGATAAATAATAGAGAAAATAAGTAAAACCAATAGCTAGTTCTTGGAAATTAATCAATATAATTGATAAAACTGTAGACTAATCTTGGCAAAAACAAAGAAGACACAAATTACCTCAAGAATTAAATTGTGATTATCACTATAGATGTATAAATATTAAAGAATAACAAAATATTATGCAGAATTTCATGCCAATAAATTTGATAACTTAATAAAATGGACAAATTCCTTGAGAAAGACAAACTACCAAGCTGTCCTAAGGAGGAAAAGAAATAGCCAGAAAAATCCAATATCTATTCACTATCTTTAAAGAAATGATATTCATATTTAAAATGTTCCCACAAAATAAACTCTATGCCTAGAAGTCTTCATTAAGTGGAATCCGGAAGTAGAGACATATATACATATTCAATTGATTTTTGGCAAAAGTTCCTCAGCAATTCAGTGCAGAAAAGATAGTCTTCTCAATAAATTGCTTTATAATAAATGGATACCATATAATTGAAAAAATAAAACTCGACTCTTACATCACACATAAAAACTAACTTGAAATATGTCTAAATATAAAAGCTAAAACTCTAAGTCTTCAAAAAAAAGATGTTTGTGACTTTGTTTTAGGCAAAGATTTGTTGGATAAGAAGCAAAGAGCAGAAACCATACAAGAAAAATTAATAAATTGTATTTCTTCAAAATTATAAACTTCTGCTCTTCAAAAACTGCTAAGGCCATGAAAAGTCAGGCCCACAGATTAGGAGAGCATTAAAAAAATCCGGTTTAGATTTCTAAAAGCTTAGTGTAAGAAGCCATACACAAAAACTATAGCTATATGCTTTTATTTATCTGAATTTTAGAAATGGCACCAACTATAGCCATAATAACAGATCAGTGGATAGAGAAAGGAATGCAGAAAGGCATAGAGGAGCTTTTGGAGAATGATAGATGTGTTCTATCCTTCTCTTGTTTTGGTATTTACCTGATGATATATATTTTATATGCATGATTGTTAGAACATACCAAACTGTGCACTTAAAATGGGAGGATTTCATTGGATATAAACTGTGCTTCAATAAAGCTCACTAAAATGAACAAATAAACGAGCAGCGCTTGTAGCTAAGGATAGATATATGGGGGTGTTTTAAAGACAAAAACAAAATAGAAAACAAAAGCAAAATAAAGGCTCTAATCTGATTACTTACCCATAATTTATCATTGAATACATTATGGTATATTCAGTATATGCAACATTATGCATTTTAAGTGTCACATCTATTTATTGATCTGGAGGTGTACACATAGTATTTTGTGGAACTCCAGTGATATGTGTATCATACCCTCCTTTTAGTATTAGGAAAAAAATAAATCATATATTGAGGAATATTTAATTTCTATTCTTAAAAATACTTCAGGATGCTGAGATTAAACATAGGGATCAGGGGAGATTATCACACCTTTTATAAATACACCTGTGCATTGTTTGGTTTTTTACAAAATCTTACAACTTAAACTCTTACAACTTAAAAAATCTGATAAAGTTTAAGAAAGAAAAATAACACAGCTGTTTTCTCTGAAGGACTTGTCTTTTCAATATTACTAGCACATGTTAGTCAAATACAGTGCTCACGTGTATACACTGTCCTCAAAACCTATCATGTTGTATCTTAGCTGTTTGCAGGACTGACTCTTACTAGATCAGAAACCACAGGAGGAAGAATCAAATTCATCTTTGAATCTCTGGGACCTTTTATTGCCAAGTGTTTTTTGAGTACGTACTAAGGGGTAGTGGCTGCCCAGGCAGTGGGCATATTTTCCAGTATGTAACAGAATGTCAAGCCTCTTAATTACTGAATTGAATCAAGGCACAGTAAGTATTTCATGGGAACAGAAGAAGGAAGGCACTAAATGAATAGACCACTTTCCTCTCTAACTAATGTAAAAAAAAGAAAAGAAAAAGAAAAAAACCAAAAACTTAACTGTAGTATCTGTCCACTTGTCATCGGGTTTAAAGTAGAATTTGGCTCTGCAATTTGAGTGTGAAATGAAAAATTACATAAAAGTCCAATTTAAATTGTTTTAAAAAGGAGCCATATGTTCAATATTTGGTGCTCCCTGCTCCCTCCTGTATCCATAAGACTTTAAGATCATAAATCACAAACCTAATAAAAATTAGGACCATCTATTTCATTAGAATTCATGAAAGACACACAGAGAGAGGCAGAGATACCGACCGAGGGCGAAGCAGGCTCCCTGTGGGGAGCCCGATGTGGGACTCGATCCCAGGACCCCAGGATTACACCCAGAACCAAAGGCAGATGCTCAACCTCAGAGCCACCCAGGCAGCCCATCACCACTTTCATAAATGGCATGTGGTCACAAAGTGAAAAACCAATACCTCCTGTACCCTACAAATAAACACTAGCATAGCTAAGGTATGGATTTCAGAGCCTACCTGGGTATATAATCCAAGCTCCATCTTTTTCTACCTTTCAACCCTAGGGTGAATCGCTTAATTTCTTTATGTCTCAGTTTCTGTGTCTGTAAATTGAGAATAACAAAAGCATCTACCTCATAGGGTTGTTATGAGGGTTAATGAACTATATTAATTAATTATGAATCCCATGAAACAATCTCCGACCTGAGAAGTATTTTATAAATAAAGAAAAATACCAGTAGACCAGTTGTGCTCACTTTACATCTCTGCTAGTGAACATCTCTGAAAGAGAGAAGGAAGAGGAAGGGGCTTGGGGTGATCATCTCGGCCCCAACTTAACTTCTGCCCCCACTTGGCCTTGATATTTGGTATTTTTACCTCCCCATTTGTGATCAGGGGTGCTTAAACCAGAAACACCAACTTCTAAATGAAACTTCTAAATGAAAATATTCGGAAGAAGAAAATGTAAACAAGTCTACCCCATGCCAAATTTCTTCATTCTAGGATTCTGGGGCTGGGACTTTGTCACAAATTTGAGCAATGGTGTTATAAAACAGACTGACAAGGCTGTGAATTGCAACACTACATCAAGCTGGAGTTCTAAACTGTTATACTTTTTTTTTTTTTTTTGCTTTGAGTTTTTACTCCATATGCTTACCATTTCTGCAGACATGCTTTCATGCATTGGAATTTTGATTTTTCAGGGAAAAAAATGCTTGGGATTAAATCAGTCAGGATTTTGCTAAATGTTAGGGCAAGAGAGTTAGGACATTGGGGAATTAGTAGGAAATGAGCTGTGGTGGTGAGGGGGGCGGGGTAAATCTCTGTCTCTCTATGCTCTGTCTCCTTCCTGGAATCTACATTATTTAAGCCTGCTGCATTTCCCTATGACATTGTGAGTCTTCTGAAGTGAAAACTAAGTCTTATCTTTGAACAATAAATAGCAATCGTAATAATGACAACAGGCAATGTTTACTACATTGCAGATAGCATGCTGAGTGCTGTCCATGAGTTAGCTTATTTAATGTCCACACTCATCCTGGCCACTGCTTTTATTTCAGTTTAGCGGATGGGGAAAGAAAGGAAAATTAATAACCTCAAGGTTAGAGGGCTAAATGGCACCATCAGGTTTGGGATGAAAGTTTGTTCAGTTTCAAAGTGAATTCCTTGAAAAATACCCTGTGATTCTCATGTAGGGTACAGTTTAGTGCTGGAAACATATGAGGAGCTCAAAAAAAAGATAAATGTTCCCTCCTCGGGAGGGTGGGGGTGAAGAGGGGGCAGGCAGCTGGATAGAAAGAGCGAGATTGAAAGAAGTGTGGGGTGGCGGGGTCAACAGAATACTTTGTGTTTTCCATCCTTTAAAAAATATATGTATGGGTGTGTATGCATTCCTTTACATAATTTCAGTTATTAAAATTTACTAGTTTTTATGTTTAAAAAAGCATTTCAGAATAATTGGGCAGGTTTCTTGTACCATAATTGCAGAGACTGTGGTGGTGCTCTATAATGGATAACTGGCATAATGAGAGGGCCTGGACCCGTGGCGCGGAAGGCTTGAGTTGGGTTCTGAATCTACCACTTAAACTTCAGTCCTCAGGCAAGGGTCAACCTGTGTAATGTGAGTCTCTTCACCTTATAAAAGTGCAGATAATGCTAATTGGTGTTTATGAAAGCATTGTAAGTCATAAGGTCCTTTATCCATGTAAACTATAATCAAGTTTTCAAGCTGCTAAGGCTTTATGAACAGTGAGGATTCTTGTCCTTGGTGAACCAGAAAGAGTAGATCAGAGATATATAGGACAGGTGGTAGCATTGTATAAGAATAAGAAGGAGGCATATTTAACCAGAATGATGAAAATGTGGTACAGTTACCCCTTTGATCATGCAAACTGGCCCGTTTCTGATCTCTAGGGGGATAACTGTCAGTTTGATGGGGAAGACAGGAGGGTAAGAGAGCTAGAGCCTTCTGCATGGATGAAGATGTGGCTGAGAAGGACCAGTGAACATGCAGCTTTAGGGATGGAGGATGTGGATTTCTGAAGGATTCCTCAGTCTGGGAGCACAAAAGGAAGATGAGCCCAGGCACAGTTTTTACTGAGCATGATGCACAGTTTAGTGAAATTCTAGTTTGACTGTCTGTTACTATCTGTGTTTCCCTCGCCACCCAATTCACGTGTTGGTAGGCTTAAACACCACCACCACCCCCCACCGCCCATGTAATGGGATTTTGAGAGGGGGCCTTTAGGAGGTTTGGGTGGGGTCAAAAGGGTGAGAGCTTCAAGATAGGGTCAGTGCTCTTTGAAGAAAAAAACAGGGGAGCTTGTTCTCTCTCTTCCCCGCCATGACACACCAAGAAAAGGCCAAGTGGGCGCACCTCCGGAAGGCAGCAGTCTGCAAGCCATGAAGAAGGTTCTCACCAGAACCCAACCACACTGACACCCTCATCTGAGACTTCCAACCTCCAAAACGGTAAGAAAATTTCTTTTACTTAAATCATTTAGTTTGTGGCAAATTTGGTAATGGCAGCCTGAGTAGATTAATACGTAGTAAAAAGAAAAAAAAATCAGGTAAATTTTGGAGAATATAATCAACTAGGCCACTGGTTTTATTCTTAATTATGGGAGACATTCAGTGGAAGACAACTACTTGTATCAAAAAGATGAATATGGATTTACCTCTTTTGTGCTTAGGATTGTCTTTCAAGTGGAATCTACCTTATTCAATCTCTTTCTCTGTACTCTCCTCCACTGCCAATATAACTCACTCAACAGGGTTCAGGCTTGTTAGTTTGGGATTTTTAGGGAAAAAGAATATTGTTGAACACAAGATCCGTTAAGTCTAATTGCCTATGCTGCCCTACCCACTCCACCCATGTATGCAAGGAGCTTTGCTAAAGAGGATAACTTACTTTGCCACTCACCTGGAACTCACCTATATGAGAGCAGGTGTTGAAAAGATGACTTTCATCCTAAAATCAAAATGATGATAAAAATAGCACCAACTAAGGCTATTTCACTTTTGGAATTAATAATGAAAGAACTTTCTTCTACCTTGAAAATAGAGTTTATCTCTCAATTTAAAAAATATATAAATTGGTGATTTACGTGTGTTCCCAAAACCCTCACTATTTGCCTTGGAACAGTTATGAGTTTTCAGAAGGACATGGAAAAAAAATGCTGGTAAGGCTCATGTATAAGAAATCAACAACGATGGTGTGAAAAAGGCATCTTATTGTCTGGAGATCATAAATCTCTTCCACTGCATCTTTCTTCCAATGAATTAAGAAAAAAAGTGACTGAATGTCAGATTCTCAGGAGTGAGAAAAAAGAAAGCTTCAAACTAAAATGTCCAATCCCTGTGCTGTGATAAGTTACTTCTGGCAGGTTGACAACACTGACTGATCATGGCTCCAGAACCACCTCCCTTCTTGCCTGGAAACTTAACCTTCAGATTTTGGTAGCAATGAAGATTGACTTTGTGCTTCTCAAAGTACAGACAGAGTAATTCAAAAAGGAGAATTGCAGATCTTATCCCATTATGCTAGTAAAGAAACTGATTTAGAAACCTGTTTGCAGAGAGCAGTTTTAACCCTATTATGGTCCAAAATTGAATGCTCTTTTTCAGATGAAATGAAATTTGATCCTTTTGTCAATGACAATAGAGGGTTCATTGCCCACATGTTAGAAGCTTGCTTGTGGTAGGTGATTCCTCAAAATTCCTCAAAATTTCTCAGTAGTTCTAAAGCAAATAAAATCACCTCTAGGTAATCTGATTGTGAGGAAACTCAAGACTTTGTGTATGCCTCTGTCTTGAGCATAGCCTGGCTTGACTGGGACAGACATATATTGTTCTTCAATGCCTCTCCTAAGATGACTACCTGCGCGGCGCAGGTCATGCTCCTCCCTGTGGGAGTGCTATAGAAGGCCTCTAAAGTCCACCTGACTGGCCACGTTCACACTTAGTAGGGCCACTCATTTATCTTGCTGCACTTTAGGCCCAATTTTTGTGTGTCTTAACCATGAAAAACAACTCACTGTCTTTCTGTATTATAAATCCCCTTGATCAGAAGGAAATTCTGCATGTGGCTTTCTTTGTTGCTGTTTTTTCTTTTTCAGGCTGAATAATACTAAATTCTGTACACTTTCTTCTCACACGCCCTGCTTTCTACTTTATAATTCATCCTATGATGAGCTGTGGCTTTCCAAGAGCTTTCTGAAGTTTGGGTTGGGCCTAACCAAAGAAAAGTGTGATGAATGTGTCTCAACAATGAATATAAGTGTTGTTTGCCAGAAGGCCCTCTATCTAACTGAACTGCCTAGGCCTGGAGCTCCTTAAATCACTAAAATTATTCATTACTCTTGTCTCTAAAACCATCCCCTGCTGAAATGAAGAAGGCAATTGGAAGGAAGGAGAGTGATCTTCACAGAGATCTACATGGCAGATTAACTGGCTAACAGCATGGTGTAGGAGGTGGTGACATGGTGGAGGGCAAAGAACTGAGAGTCACTGAGAGTCACAGGTAAGGGATAGCATTTTCCCTACCCTTGCCACTCACCAACTGGGTGTCCTAGGGTCTGTGTCTAAATTTTGGATATTTTATCTGCAACAAGAAGATACTGGAGAAATGTGTTTATGATTCTATTCATGTCTGAAATTTGGAATTCAGTAATGATATGAAGTAGAACTCTGAGAGGATACAATACAAATTATATTTCCAAGGTGACAAAGTTGATGAAGGCTACAGGAGAGAGTGCTCTGTGTTTATGGGGCCTGCAGTAGAGGAGTGTTGTGAACATCTGGGCATAGAGTGTGGGCTTTGGATGCCTGGAAACTGGGGAAGCAATGTGAGAGGGGGCTCCCATTTTGTTCAGAGCCTCAGCCAGTGTAGAAGATAATGTCTCAACTCTTCTGTGCTTCCTTACATAAGCCCAGCTGTGCTGAAATAGATCTCAATGATACTGGGGACATTCAATGTTTACCTCATATATACCTTTGAGTAAAATCTTATTTGTTGAAGACAAAATCATCTCCTCCTCTAGAGTTGCCAAGATGATAAATATCCTGGCAGAAAGGTTGATGACTATCAAGTTCTATAGTAAGCCCAAGAGACAACTAGGATTTATCTTTCCTTTAATTTCAAAACACATAACTCCAAAGAGATCAGCAACCATAGAGGCTTTCTTTGACTTTATCTAATGCTTTTGTCAGTGGTGTCAAAAGAAGTGATAGAGGAGTCTCAAATGAAACAAACACAAAAGTGTCCTTGAACTTTAGATCCAGTGATCTTATGCTCCTTTAATAGTTAAAATCAATACAGCACAGTGGTTAGGAGTGCACTTTCTAGACTCAGCCACATCTGGGTTGCAGGTCTGACTCTGATTTAATAGGGGTAGGATCTCAGTGAAGGCTGAGGATTTTTAGCTTCTGTTTCTCCTCATCTGCCAAATAGAGATACTAAGAATAACATCTATCCCATAGGACTGTCATAGAGACTAAATGATAAAAAGTTCTTAGTCCGATGCTTGGGATATGGTGAGTGCTCAATAAATGTACATCGTCATCATCATCATCATCATCATCATCATCATCATCAATTTATCTTCCAGGAGGCAAAAATGATAACACTGTGGTTCTAAATGTACAAAAATCACACTCAGAGAAAAGAAGGGCAGTCTTATAGTATGCTTCCCATTTCTGGCAGCTGGATATGGGTCTGGAAAATGAGCTAGAATGTGTGAAATATGAATCTTGTAGAAATAGGAAGAGGACTGCTCCAAGCTAGTCTCCCAAGCCAGGCCAGTGTCTGATATTAAGGCTTCCCTGCAGTCATATTAAAGTATTATTACTATATATTGCTTTGAAAACAAAAGCTGAGACCTGTGTCCTCAAAGTATCTTTTAGGCTATGCTGATTGGTCCATCCCAGCTTCTCATTTTTGGTGGAATCTTTGTTTTGATCATCATGAGACAGAAGACTGAGAATAGACAGATGACTGATTGGTCTGTGTACCAATGCTCTAGTTTGTTTCAAGTTTAATAAATACCAATGGGGAAAAAAACAAAACGAAAAACAAATTTCACCATGGCTCTGAATCTGGTCCTCTATGATTGAAATCATTGTTATAAGGACTGATAGAAAATGTAAACAATATTACAGTTGATATCATCACCACCCACCCAAATTCTTTTAGTGCTTTATGTAGTGGAGATTAGGGATAAGGTGAAATATTGTACTGTTGAGTAAGAGACAAATGTATAAAATCTAAACATGGGCTTTTCTTTCTTACCACAGTTTTTCTGTCAATTCAAAATTCATGTTTTTATTGTTTATTATTTTATTTTGTGGACTTAAACAAGTTCAAGCTGCAAAAATGGCATCTGTGTTTGTACAAGACAACAGACATCATTTGAATTTATTAATATGAAGCATTTTACACCTAGAAAAGACTCAAATAACCAATGTAGTAAGCAGATGGGAAAATATAATAAATAATCTGTCTCTCAATGACATTTATATCTTTTCCTCATTCAGCAATGGCAGACAAAATAGGCAAATGGACTTTTTTATAGTCAGAGTCTAGGAAAGCTTCTTTAAGGCTGCTTTTGTTGGAAGCTTATTTTTATTATATTGGATTGAGTAATCAAGTGATCTGCATTATGTAATGCAAAAGTTTTAAGTCATTTTAGGGGAAAAAAATACCTAATTTACAAGAGTGTTCAAATGTAAATAAAAGCCAAAAGTGTTTTCTGAAATGGAGAACATTTTAGTGAAAGCACTTCAACCTAAGGCATTTAAATCTAAATTTTGCTTTCAGATGCACTTGTCCCAATACACAAAGCAAAAGAACCAAGAGCAAAAAACTAAATGGGTTTGGGGTGTTCAGCTTGAAGGAGAGAAAAATTAAGGAAAATTAAATTTAAAATTTTCTATTTTAGAAAGAATTTTAACTAAGAGAATGGAGATACATTGTTCTCTGTCCTCATTTACGCTAAAAAATATTTTTTAATATAAAGTGTCTATGAAAATTACCATACGGAGGTATTCAATTGGCTAGAAGTCACCATTTACTGTTTGCAAGAGTTTTAAAACTGGAAGAAAGAGTGCCTTTTGTGAGATCTTTTGAAATATGATAGAATGTTTTTTTCCAGGTTGGCTAGAATTGATGCAGGTGTGATTTCCTCCCAATCCATTTCCACTCTCTTCAGATTCCTCTAGCTCAATTTGCTGGGTCAGCAAGGTGAGTTATATTTCTCCAAAAATGTGATTTCTGCTATGTGCTGTTCAATTAATTAAACAATGGAGGCTGTTAGACTGTGGTGGCTCTAATGTTGGAATGGCTGCTGTAAGCAATCCAAAACCTAAGCCTGTAAATGCCTCAAGGTTATGATATCAAAACCTAAGAACAATGAATCACAAACAGCCAACCAGTCTTTAAGCCACAGCCACTTGGATAATTTCCTTGCATTTCTTCTGCACCTGTTCTGGTTAAGTCTAGCTCCTGGCTATGCGGTGCCCCTCACCACTTCCAGTTTGGTGTTGTCCCATTCCAATAGATTTTTGCTTAAATAAACTCTTAAATTTTTAAATGTGCCTCAGTTTATCTCTAAACAAAGTTTAGGGAAGGATTAGTTAGAGATTAATTCCTCTTAATCTTTATGTCCACCATGGTCAGAGAGTAAAAGTTGTCTGTCCTGCTTCTATCAAGTCTAGTTGAGATCTGTCACAGTCAAATAGGCATTGGGAAAGTAGTTGCATTTCTGAGTGCTTCTCATTGTACTGATTGATTTATACTCTTTTGATGCATCTCTTAAAGGTTATCTCATTGCTTATGGCTGGCTGGTTTTCTTTGTTTTTTCTTTTCTTTTCTTTTCTTTCTTTCTTTCTTTCTTTCTTTCTTTCTTTCTTTCTTTCTTTCTTTCTTTCTTTCTTTCTTTCTTTCTTTCTTTCCTTTCTTCTTTCTCTTTCTTTCTTTCTCTTTCTTTTTCTCTTTCTTTTTTCCCAGTCCACAGGATTTAAAAACTTACTTAGTTCAAAATAGGAACTAGCATAAGTTCATAGGTAGGCTTCCTTTTTTATGAAGGCCACATACAGCCATTCAGTGTGCAACTCAGATTCCCAAAATTTTTTTTAATAATAAATTTATTTTTTATTGGTGTTCAATTTGCCAACATACAGAATAACACCCAGTGCTTATCCCGTCAAGTGCCCCCCTCAGTGCCCGTCACCCATTCACCCTCACCCCCCGCCCTCCTCCCTTTCCACCACCCCCAGTTCGTTTCCCAGAGTTAGGAACCTTTATGTTCTGTCTCCCTTTCTGATATTTCCTACCCATTTGTTCTCCCTTCCCTTATTTTATCTTCTCTGATCCCAGCTGTTCACAGAGTGAGTTGGTATACTTTTGGACAAATGAGAGAATTCTTTCTTCTTGTTCTTGTGTACGGATGTTATGAATTTTACTTTGGGGGATATTTTTTTCTAGTGGAGATGGGAAAAAGAAGCAAAATAGATGATGGAGAAGGAACTGAGCTTTTTTTTTTTTTTTTTTTTTTTTTCACCAGGAAGTTATAAGTAGGTAAAACTGACCTTCAAAAATGTTACCCAGGGCAAGGATAACAGATGGGGGAAAGAGACAGAGGTGGGTCTAGCCAGAAGGACACTCAAAGTCATAAAATCAAGAATGGAATGGTCACTGAAAAAAGAGACAAAAGGTCTTTATTATGTATATTACCTGTAACCAGGCCACACACTTACAAGTGTACTTAAAACTAAAGGAGCTGATGAGGGCTTTGGAGTTTGAGATAAGAGTTTGCCACTTGGCAGGTCAATTAATCTCTCTATGCTGAATTTCTGAATGGGTAAAATAAAGATCAGGAGAGTAGCTATCCCTAGGGTTGTTGGGACAATTAAATGCCAAATGTACATAAACACTTAACATGGCATCCGAAGCATAGTAAGAGTTTAATAGATATTAGCTGTTATTACACTGAGAAGTCTTTAGTGAAGAAGAAATTGTAAATACAAACTAAGGGCAGAGATAATTATAACACCTAATAAAGGATAGTCTCTTTATAAAGGTTGCCTTCTTTAGTTTCATTTCAGTGAAGGTAAAAATATTTATAAGTTTTACACTAGATCTTTCTGACATTTTTCCCCCTTAGCATGATATTTATAGAAATATAAATCTTCATGTGTGTGTGTGTATATATATATGTATAAATATAAATCTAAATATTAAGTTGCTCAACTTTCATGTCACATCACTTAGAATTTCAAGATTGTAACACTGATAGGGTGAACCCACATATTTGAAGGATTTAACACCTTCTCTTTCTCAATACCACTTTCTAAAAAGGACCTCTAGTGCCCTACAAGAAGTAAGACGAGAAATTATGGATCACTAAATTCTAACCCTGAAACTAATAATACACTATACGTTGACTAACTTGAATTTAAATTTAAAAATAAATAAATAAATAAATTATGGGCCTTCCATCTACTCATAAAGATTGTTTTGTTGGTTTGTGGGGGTTTTTTTGGCTCTGATTGGGGGCTTAGGAAATCTGGAGTAGGATGGGGGTATGGGAAGAAATTTGGAGGAAATGTGTTAAATAGAATCCCATTATTTCATCACAGCAATTCTTTGATGAAATCTAATTGGGAACTCTACTACACACTTAATTAACTGATAGAAGATTTCATTTTGAGTTTGGCTTCAACATCAACTAAAAATACATTGAATTGTAAGTCACTTCCAAATTCCAATCAAGCTTCTTTAAGAATATGAATCATTTCCTAATTTCTATGACAACCAACTTATGCTTCTTTTTATCTCATGTGAAGCTCAGAATGACAGTGACCCAAATCAATGCCATCATTAACGAGAGTAACGTAACATGTTTAGATGCCTTATGTTGTTTGAGTCCTAAAGAAGTGTATCTATGCCTTGAAAATAAAAAAAAAATTAGTTAATAAACTGATGATGAAGACCAAAATTTTTGTAGACAGATATTCAAATTTCATCTGTTTTTTTATTAAATGATTTTCCTCTATGCTGGTCTTTTTTGTTAATCCTCTCCATGCTCCCACTTACTTCACCTCACACCTTCCTTTTAAGCTGTGATAGCCAAACTGATTAAATTCAATAATATTGAATATCAATTATGCACCAGGCAATATAGGAGTTCTAGAAATGTCTAGGTGAAAAGACAGAATCGGTTCCTATGCTCACAGACCACAGGGTAGGCAGGTGAAAACTAATAAAGGAGGAATTGCAGTGGAATAGGGGCTCTGGTAGGGAAAAAATCCAAGTCCCACTTCCTTAATGAAATGGGATCAGATGCCGTTGTTGGAAAGACGGTTTCCCCTCACTTCCTATTTACAACCACAGCATGAAGACACAGCAGTTCTAGAACTCATTTTTTTTTTTTTTTTCTTATTAGTTGGCTGCCAAACCTTGGCCAAGGTAGTGGTCTTCTGCGAGTATGCGGTGGAGGGGTGGGTGGAGAGAACTGTCTGTCACAAGAAGCCATCTTGCTTTCTAAAATAATAATGGTCCCACATGTCAAGTGGCTTGCCAAAAATGTGCCAGCCTTTTAAAACAAAAAACAAACAAAAAAAAAACCTCCTGCTTGTCAGCACTTCTTTAGACTCAACATCCGAAGAGGAGAAACATCTTCTGTTCATCTTCTGATCTTACACATCACCAGCAAAATTGTCAACATGCTACAACACTTAGATCTTATAAGGGGAACTGGGAAAAAGAAAAAGATGACTTAAAAAAAAAAACTTTAATTCATTTTCAGCAATGTATAGGGCAATCTACTACCACAAACGAACCTGGAAATTTACCTCTGATTCCAGTTGAAAAGGTTATATTTGAATGCCCATATGCAATATTAAGTAAGTAAATAATACAGCAAATAAGTTACTAGATAAACAGAAAGACATCTAGAACTAGCTAGACTCCAACAATCATGATAGAGTATTTTAAAAACACATTAGTTCATGAATTCAGAATTCCCTGGCTTCTTGTTTCTCCTGAGCTGTCTTCACCTCTTACTCCTGAGCTCTGTCTGAAGGATATGGATTTTCTGACCACATATATATTCATCTCTCCTGCCTTGCTTGTCTCCATCTGTGGAAAATCAACAACAACACAACAGTATGACAAAGATTTCATGGCATTGGCATACCTGGGAGAGCACAAAACTGAAAGTTTGGGCCCTCATTTTGACACTTAATGGATTTTGTGTCCCAGAATAAGTTACTTCATTTCCTTGAGCATCAGTTTGCTCATATGCACAGTAAAGTCTCATGACATATGTATATACTTATTTTTGTTTCTTCAGATGGGGCATCCTGTCACCAAAACTCCTAAGTCACATATCCTCCATTCTATCTTTCAGGCAGATATTTTCCAACTGTCATTACAGTTGTATTTTAGTGAAAGTAAATATATTTATAAGGTTTATATGAGATCACTTAGTAGGTGCCCTCTATGTCAGAGGATGTTGATTATCCCCTGATATCTATACTCCCCTCTTCCCAGTTTTTAGTGAGGCATGTGATCACTTGCATAAAGACATTTCCCAGCTTTCCTTGCAGGTCTTACCACATGTATAGGTCACGACCCATGAAATTCATTCATTTATTCAACAAATGGTTATTGAGCACCTACTATAGTCTGGGCTCTAGGGACATAACAGTGAATAAAATAATAGTTCCAATAAACCCCCTCTCCCACCTAGGTTGAGTTTATAATCTACCAGGAGGAAATAGACAAGTTAGAAATATATTATGTCATGCAATGAAAAGTGCTATATAGAAAAATGAAGCAAAATAAGGGGACAGAGCATGGAAGAAGAGATGAGTGTTGCCTCACTATTCATAGATTTGAGTGGGAATTAGAGTCCTGGGAATGAAGTCTAGCCTGGGAGTCAAGGGTTCTTGTGGTGACTGATGTCAATGGGGCAACAGGCACACTTTGATAATGACAGAGCAGACAGTGATGGTGGGGTCCTGCGTGCAGAGGAAAGGGCAGAGAACACAGAGTTCGGGGGCCCCTTCTATACTCCTGACAATTGTGGTGAGCGGTGGCATGGGGAAGGCAGGAGTGGAGGCATCTGGAGCACACAATTCCTCCTGACTCCTGCTACTATAGGCAGGAGCTCTAGGAGAAGTGGGCATTCCTGCCCATTATGGACATAGAAGTGTCCTGAGTTAGCTTTCAAGAACATGCCTTCAATATTATCTGGTTGGCGCCCTTTTTCTATTGTTTGTCCTTTCATCCACCCTTATGCTTAGAACAGAGATCTCTGATGGCAAGATTTCTAGCAGTCACCTTATATGTGAGGACAGGACCACATTCCAGGGAGTGGGAGGAGCTTGGTTTCCAGAGCACTGTATTTATTTAGTTTTTTCCAGAGGACTTTAGACAGTACAGTCACCATGCTAGCCCAGACAACTCACCTCATTTACTTGAGGGAGAAAAATAAGTGCCTCCTGTTTAAGTCACTATTATTTGGAGTATTTGCTACTTTTTTGCTACTTTCAAATGTAGCATGCAGGTAGAAGGCCTACCATGTATCCCTCGATCATTCTATTTGGGGTAAACAATGTAGTATTTTGGACAAATAAGTGCTTTTGGAGGCAGAACACCTGGAGTTGTGTCCTGATTCCACATCCATTCATTCTCCTTATTTATGGAATGAGAATAATACTACTCAACATTCCTGGTAGAGAAAAGAGCAAGTAGTAAGTCCCAGAGGTGAGAGTGAGTGTGTCTAGCATTAAGAGTTGGAAGTTCAGTATGGCTAGACAATAGCCACTCCAACATTTGATGAACTGGCAACCCACCAGAGTGCCAGGGCATACCAGCTAAGAACTAGCAACCAACAGCTCAATCTCCATGGCATGGCATATGAATCCTTCATGGTTTGGCCACTGCCTCAGTTTCCAGCCTTGTCTTTTGCTGCTCTTCTTTACTCACATTACCCTCTAGACACACTGAGCTGCTTACTGTTGTTTTACGCTCACCCACTGCATCTTTAGCTCCTGCTAACCTCCTGCCTAGCATGGCAGCCTACTGCCCCATTATATAACTCCTACATTTTCTATAGAACATTTCATATGCAACTTGAGTGTACCTCCCCTAGGTAGGTTTTCTAGACAATATCATTATTGTCGATTCCAGTAGTGGGTTTCACATCTATTACTGGTAGTGGGTTGAATGGTGGGCCAATTCCTGGAAACTCTCCACATCCTGGAACTTGTGAATGTGACCCAATTCAAGGGAAAAAAAGTCTTTGCAGATGTAATTCAGTTAAGAATCTTGAAATAAGTTTATTTCTGAGTAGGCACTAAATCCAATGACAAGTGTCCCTAGACAAGACACACAGAGGGGAGACAATGAGGAGAAAAGGCCATTCGAAGAGGGAGGCAGAGACTGGTGTTATGTAGCCACCAGCCAAGGAGCATGGGGAGCACCCAGACCCCTGGAGAGGCAAGCAAGCATTCTCCCCTAGAGTCTCTGGGAAGAGCAGTTCCCTACTGACACCTTGATTTCAGACTTCCAACCTGCAGAACTGTGAGAAAATGAATTTCTGTTGTTTTAAGACAGTCAGTTTGTGATCATTTGTTACAGCAGCCCTAGGAAACTAAGCTTTTAGAATTACATGTAAAAAATTGTCTTATGAACCTATTATTTGTTTGTGGCCGTCTCCCCCATGTAATAGAGTGAAGCTCCTTGAGAAGAGGAAACGCATCTTAGTTACCTATCATCCTGTACCCAGCCCAGTGCATGCAGGATGCATGGTTTGTACTCATGAAATAAATGGAAGAATGGATAAATAAATAAGAACTGAGCATTTCAATGTCTCTACTGCAGAATGCCAAAAAAACAAAACTTGTTTTGGTTTCTGAAAGATGTGTGTATATATGTGTTGCATTCTCTCCCTGCCTCCCCACCCCTGCTGGCAGTGCGGTCCTCGCTGGGTTTTACTTAGCATCATACCAAATCGAAGTGAATTAGATATTCATGCCTTTCCTGGCTTCCTGGGGTTTAACCTTCCTTTTGAGTAAGTCCTTCCTGGCTCTCATGGCGAGGCAGTGACTACATGCACCCTACAAGTGTGGGGTGGGGTGGGATTGTGTGTGACCAGGGTCCAGACCGCTATTCTGTACCCCTTTCCTTTATTTTTTTTTTTAAGCTGAATGCAAATGTTCAGTTTGGGCACTCATTCCATGTGGAGATGGGTGAATACATGCTCGAATGTGGTTTTCCAACCATGTCACATTTTCACTGCACAACAAAAGGACCGTGAACCACACCCTGAGTGGTGTGAAGCCACAGGCCTTCACAATTAGGTTCCTCACCTGTCAACTCTAATTGGCTCAGATCGACTCACTCCCTGTGGTCTTTACTTTGGTTTGATGTCTCTGAAACCTCATTTCCATCCACTTGTAACACCAGACTCGAAGATTAGGGGGCTGCTGAACACATCTCCTAAATAAAAGAAACCTGCCCATCATTTATCGGTGGGAAAGCAGCTTCTGGCAAGGGGGTGGTGAACACAGCCCTGAGTTCTGGTTTAGCTTTGCCTGTGATTTGCCATGTCCCTGGGGGCTCATGCGGCCTCTTGGTCTTTCTAGGTCATCCACACAACTCAACAGTCAGCTGTTTCTTGCACACATTCTGTATGGCCGGGCATTGGGCTAGGTGTTGGGGACACAGCCAAGAATAGAGAGATCATTCCTGCTGTCATGGGGTTTACATTCTATCACAGCAGATAGGAGGTTGGACACACATTCTCCCAGTGAGGCCAAAGGGCTCAGAGAAGATGAAGTGTGTGGATGCACTTTATACATTGTAAAAATATAAAATCAACCAGAATTAGTGATTTTGCCATTCCCTCTTCAGGTATAGGTTACCCACTAAGACTTCTTTGTTGATATTACTGAAATGGGTTCACCTGTGATTGATAAAGGACCATCAAATGTCTGTTTTTCTCCTTGGCAATTTCAACAGGGCTTTCTAGACATGCTAGCAGGGTGTGTTTGGTGTTTGTAGTTACCATGGTTGAGGCCATGTAATGAGAACTACTATCATTAGCTCCTGTTTTGTACCTCTTCATTTTAGTCTATTTGAAAGACAGGATTGAAAGTCACTGGGAGGTTTTTGTTTTTTGCAATTCTTTTTTTTTTTTAACTGCCTACCTGTGCTAAATTTAGCTGAAAATTAAGTAAGCATTCATTTCTGGGCTGTTCCTTTTTGTAGATGATATGAAATTGGGGATAAAAGGCATCAATTCTCCATATGTTACTTTAAAGGGAAATGGTTTTGACTGAAGATTAATTTGGGGATTAATATGTGACAGGGCACTGGCCACACATGAAATGACCAGAAAGGTTAAGGGAAAAGAAAAAGAGTAGTATATATAATTCGTAAGTCAAAAAACAAAACAGAACAAACAACCCTAACACTGAACTGGAAAGACTGCATGCAAATTTATGGTAATTTGTGTCACAAGTATCCTGAAATGGGAGGCAGCATGATAAAGTGGAAATAGTTTACTTGTGGAATCAGACAAAGGTAACACTGCAATTTTCCCATCTGAAAAATAATAGTAATTCACATGTACTAGACACCACTTGTAGCATTTCACACTCATTCATTGTCTTGGTTCAGACTCCCATCCTCTTGGTGAGGTAGATATAATGCATAAGATCACATTTATGATTAATGAGAAAAGATACAAAAAAACTTCTATGAAAGCACATTGCAAGTTTTGTTAAAAATATCATTATTACTGCTTTTTAAGACAGAACTCTGCCTAAATCTAGGCCTGTCACTTCCCACATGTGTGATTTTAGGGGGTGACAGGCTTAATCTTCCAAAGTGTCTGTTACCTCTCCATTATAGGGTTGTCATGGTTATTAAACAATAAGACACAGGTAAAGAAGCTAGAGTAAATTCTGGAATATGGAAAGTGATTAACAGAAGCTACTTCCCCCAACAGCAATCTGAACATTGTGGACTAGATAGTATTTATTCTACTCCTAAGGTTGATCTAGAGTAGTGATGACTAATTGAATGTTAGATGCAAATATAACTTAAAATTTTTACTGGCCGTGTTGAAAAATTAAAGAGAAAACAGATGTAATTAATATAAATAAGATATTTTATTTAACCTGATTTATTAAAAATATGATTACAATCTGAAATCATAGAATTACTAATGAGCTGCTTTATGTTTTTTGTTACTGTTTCAAATCTGGGGTGTCTTCTACACTTGCAGCACATCACAAATTGGACACTAAATTATCATTGGAAATATTTGATTTGTGTTTAGATTTCATAAAATTAACAGTTGATGGTATAGAATCTTTCAAATAAAAATTAAAATTTCAGTTCCCTGGAGACACTAACCATATTTCAAGTGCTTGATAACCATGGATCTTCATCCCTCCTTATAATCAACCAGGAGTGGGAGTATAATAGGAATTTTTCTCTGTTCCACCTAACCTCAAGGAACCTCTCTGGATTAGTCGTCTTGGTTTGGGTCAAGGACTGTAGATGTCGCTGGAACTCTAACATGGGACGTGAAAATAATGCCCATTTTGTGTGAGGTTCTTGAAATGAGAGCAGACATTGAAAATAGTTCTGGATCCTGCTGGGTCAGTACTAGTAAGAAAGCTCCAGGCTGGATGAGGCCCAGCCAAAATTCAAGAGACTCTGTTGGAACCAAATAGACTCACTGATTCAGCCAATTTTATTTCTGCATTGAAGCCTCATGTCCATTTGCTGGGCTGATTCCAAAAAATTCAGTTGGTAAGAAATAAGGAAATGACCATAGTCCCAAAACAGAGGACAAAAGGGAGGAGGAAATTGATGTTTTTTTTTTTTTTTTTTAGTTTAATTCTCAGATGGAAAAGATAAAACCTTGAGAGCTTGAGAGACATAGAGGGTAGCAGCTAATTCGAGGAGGGCAGCAGGATTTATTCTCTCGGACAGTGGTAAGATATTTCTTGAAATACTCCACTGGCTTTGGTCCTTCTTACACTAACTAGTGGGTGGAATTCAAAGAGAAACCTAGTTAATAGAAAGAGTTTCCAGCTGGGATAAATGAAAAGACCTGCAGCTTGGAATAAAGGAGCCTAGGGAGGTCACAGTAATCCTGGGCAAACATGTCACAGGAGTAATCATAGAGCATTGATGTAAGTATTCACCATCAGAGAAGCACTGTGATTTAGAGCAATAATATTCAGTGCTTTTGTTTGACCTTCAAAAAGCATAATATTAATAAGCCTCTACAGTAAATAATGAGACTTAATAGCAAAAAGAAGCAAGATAGCCACCTGTACCAGAGTACAGAGTATAGTCCCTTGCACATAGGCTCCACCAGGTGATCAAATTAGAATTCTTCTTTTCGACGTTTTCATGACAACTTTAGAAAACACGTGGTTAACATATGTGCTATGATGTGTTCCTAAATTGAATATTCAAGTTCATATGAGCCTTAGTAGACTGTTGCCACTTTCGCTAGACCTTTTGTTAAGGTCTCCCTTATTTCAACGTTCAGCTGCCATGCAGAGGCACCATGATTTGTCCAAGATCCCGTATGGAATTCACGGAGGACCTAAGCCTAGAACTCAGGTCTTCTGAGTGTCTCATTTATCCCATGCTTTCACAGTAAAGAAAACTTGGGCTTTCTACAGTGAAATGTATATACATTTAAAAATGGGGAAAAATCCAAAATTTCTATCAGAATAGATTTGAAATTTGTCTGATTTCCAAGGAATGTATAGTCCCAAGTTATTTGGAATATGTATTCAAGAAACATGATTATAACTTAAAAGCCCTCATATATTACCATTAATACATAATACTTTTATAATCTGTCTTAATTAGGGCAGCATGGTGTAATGAAAAGAGGTTGAGTGCTACTACTTATTAATTGCATAATCTCAACACACACTTCAAGGTGAATAATCTTATTTTTCCAAAATGTTCCTTTAAAATTTTTTTTATAGTCCTTATCAATTTCTAGTGTACCAATTTTTTTGTTTTTTATGTTTATCATGTTTTTATGATTATTGTTTATTACCCATATGCCTCAACTAAAATTTTTTTATTCAAGTGTAATTAGCATGCAGTATTATATTAGTTTCAGGTGTACATATAACGATTCAACAATTCTATACATTTCTCAGGGCTCATCAAGATCAGTGTGCTCTTAATCCCCTTCACCTGTTTCATCCATCCTTCCACTCACCTCCCCTCTGGTAGCCATCTGTTCTTTAAAGAGTTTGTTTTTCTCTCTTCGTTCATTTGTTTCTAAAATCCCACATATGAGTGAAATCATATGGTGTTTGTGTTTTTCTGACTGACTTACTTCACTTAGTATTTTACACTCTTGCTCCATCCATGTTGTTGCAAATGGCAAGATTTCTTTTTTTTAATGGCTGAATAATATTCCACTGTATATACCCACATCATGTTTATATACTCATCAATGGACACTTAGGCTGCTTCCATACATTGCTGCTGAAAATAATTCTGCAATAAATGTAGGGGTGCATATATCCTTTCAAACTGGTGTTTTATTTTCTTTGGGTAAATATCCAATAGTAGAATTACTAGGTCATATGGTAGCTCTATTTTTAATTTTTTGAGGAACCTCCACACTGTTTTCCACAGTGGTTGCACTAGTCTGCATTTCCACCAACAGTGCACGAGGTTCCTTTTTCTCCACATCCTCACCAATCCTTGTTATTTCTGCCTTAACTAAAATTTAAACTCGGCAAGAACATTTACTTTCTGAGTGCTTGTGCTAAGCAGTGCTTATGTGAAATATTTGATCTGAATTCAGATTTCTAAAATGTAACAGTTGAAAAAGTAGATTCACACACACAAGTTGTTCCAAATATACTGAAAACATGTTGAGTTTAATGAAAAAGTCAGATTTCTTCTTAGTGGTCTACTAGAGTTGGAGAGCACTTGACCCTTTGGGAATTCCCTGCCCCTGTATGGAGGACATGGGGGGTGAGGGCAGCATTGGTGGTGAAGAAAACCTCCTTTTCTGTCTTCCCTTGGGAGTCTGTGACTACACAGCAGGACAACAGAGGGCCTATCATCCTTGTCCACCTGGGAGAGGAAGGCACTTGAAGAAGAAGTGGGGAGGACAAAATCGCAAGAGGTTGGGAGCCCTGAGACTGGACACAGGCATAGCAGGAGCAGCTGGGACTCGGGCCCCCAGAGCAGGAGAATCTCCAAGCTGCCGTAGCATGTGAGAGATTTAAAAGAGAAAAGAAAATCGAAAAGGAGAAACTTTAAATCCTAGGGTTACAAATTGAATCCTTTTCATCTTTGAGGGAAGGAAGATTGGAATTCCCACTTTGGTTGTTTTTTTTTTCCCCTCCCGTATTGGAGATAATATCCATAATAAGGTGGTATGAGGATTAAGTTACTTTTTTCTACTCTTCTCCCAGTCTCCTTCCCCAAGTTTCTGCCTCCTGACTTGCTTCAAAAGCATCCTCTATTGTCCATGTATTTATAACACTTGAAAACAGTGGCTTCTTTGCAATGGTGACTGTGAGCTCCTTGTGGCCAGTTCTGTGTCTTCTTTGTCTTCATGCCTTCAGTGCCAGGCATAGGATCTGATACACACTGTGTACGAAATACATGTTTGGCAAGTGAAAGGAATGAATAAATGAATGAATGACAAGCGCTAATGATAAATGAGCATTCCTATTCCTTGTGTTCAATCCAATTAAAGCCAAATCCTAAAATGCTGAGGTTTTTCCAATAATTTCTTAAAATTCTATTTAATTAAATTAATTATAATTAAATCATGAACATCATCAACAGATTTTTACTAAACCCCTTCTCTGCTCTGTCTCTGGGGTGATACCAGCCATTGTGGTGGGATGAATAATGCCCCCCCCAGCGGTGTCCCCATTTTGGTCCCCAGAACTTGTGAAAATGTTAATTTACATGGTAAAAGAGACTTCAAAGGTGTGATTAAATTGAAGATTTTGTGGAGGGGAGGTTATCCTGGATTATCTAGGTGAGCCTGGTGTAATCACAAGGATCCATATGAGGAAGAGGCTGGAGGTCAGAGAAGAGAGGAGATGCTACATGCTGGTTTTGAAGATGAAGGAAAGGGACCATGAGTCAGAGAATGCAGACAGCCTCCAGAAACTAGGAAAAGCAAGAGGAAGTCTTCTTCCTAAGAGCCTCCAGAAGGGATGTAGGCCCATGGACCTACTTTTAGACTTCTGGCCTTCAGAACTGTAAGTTAATAAATTTGTGTTGTTTCAAGTCACTAAATTTATGATGATTTGTTATAGCAGCTATAAAAAACTAATACAGCCATAGAAGTGCATTTCTGAAATTTACAAATTTAATTTTGGCATACGCATTTTAAATATGATGGCCTCCTCTCTTGCTGAAAAGTCAGGCAAGTTTAGACATGTTTCTAGGGACAATATAGGGCAAACATACATACTGAATGGTAAAATATAAATATGTTATATAACAGTGCTCTCAAACATAGAGCAGGCCTTGTGATTCACTAAGAGATCTGCAAGTTTTGTTCTTTCTGATATTCTAAATTTAAATGAAATTCCAGTACTCTGCTAGAACATGATAGAACCCAGCAGCCTTCTGTATTTTTATACATGGACCCTCTAAGAATAGTTAGATATTTTTGAAGTAAAAAGTAAAATCAGCCTGATGAGATAAGTAGGGCTCCCATGTTTAAAATTATGTATAAGACCCCCAAAGTTCAGAGGAAGCTGACTGATTTGATCTGTTCTTATTACTGGCAACCATAGAGGCATTTCTACTGTGAGAACATCCTTTTATGAGGCAGAAACAAGATTGTCTTGTAGCCTCTTTTAATCTCAGAGCTTAGATTGTCCCATGCCATTTTCTTGTTTTGAGGGTCACTTTTCAACACAGGAGCACAGCTGTATGAGAGGCCTCCTTCTTTGGAAATACAAAAATGGCATAGCTTCCTATTATATCTCAGTTTCATTATGGGACAATTTTAGACTGACCCAGGCTGTATGACTCACTAATGTCCAATCATCATGTGCAGTGAAGGTAGCAGAGCTAAGAACCAACCTTTCCTTCAACTGGAAAATTTGCAGACAAATGTTTATTTTATGAGGATGCTTCCTCTTCCCCATTGATCTTATAGCATATAACTAATGCTGGCTGAATTGCAGCCCTAAAGGCAATATCCAGAAACCACTTACATTTCCTGTTTTATTATTTACTGTGGGTACATGCATCACATTATTTATTTGCACCCACATTTCATACATAATCACCCCACTGTAAATTTCTAAGCCAAGGAATGGCCATACATTTCAATTGTATGCTCATCTCCTTCACAGAAAATTATGTGGAAGCATTTACATTTAGAGCCAGCAGATTCAAGAACAGTGTGGAAAAACTCTCTGACAAGTGTCTCTGATCCAAATGAGAAATCGCTACACCACTGTTGTTGCTCTTGTAACACACAGGATTCATCCTGCTGTGGGACTCTACAGGTGTAATGCCCGGCCTTGCAGTTTTTATTTAGAACACCTTTTTCCTTCTAAACTCATAATCTTGCAATGTAGGGATTATGTCTGAAGGTTTTTCCCTCACCTCTCGATAATAATGACTGGTCTTATCACTAATGCATGGTTTTCATGTTTTGAATGCTTACTATGTGTCAAGATCTGTAAGGGAGTTATTTCTTTGTTCAACTCCCCACAATACTGTGAGGTGGATTTTATCAAACCCATTTTACAGATGATGAAATGGGAGTTTATGGAAGTGTGGCATCTTGCATAAGACCATAAGGCTAATCCAGGGCCTAGGGTTGAGTATCAATCAGTTCAGGGCCTAGGGTTGAGTATCAGTTCACCTAGGGTTGAGGCAGTTCACGTTGCCTTTCACAGTATTAGTAGCACAGAATAAATAATGAACGGATGGCTGACTTCTCGAACTCTACCTATACAAGGGCACCTGAGTGGCTCAGTTGGTTGAGCATCTGACTCCTGATTTCAGCTCAGGTCATGATCTCAGGGTCATGAGATCGAGTCCCGTGTGGTGCTTCATGCTGGGTTGGGCATGGAGCCTGCTTCAGATTCTCTCTCTCTCTGTCACTCTCTGCCACTCACACACATACTCTCTCTCTTTCTCTCAAGAAAAAGAAGAAAATCTACCTATATATACAACTTTTAAAATAGGAATAAATATTTCATATGAAAAGCAATAGAATTCAATGTTGGCGCACTGAGTCCACTAGCATGTCCTTACCATGCAATAATTTAGACAATCCAGAGCTAAGAGCTGTCTATTGAAGGCCAATTCAATCTCTGCCAAATTCCTGCTACAATCCAGTGCAATGTCTTTTCTAGAGAGGAAGGTTGGATAAAGCTGGGCAGGAACAGGCAGAGGGCTCTGGGGTTGACATTCAGTTCTTACTGAACTTCTTCAAGTGGACACTTCTAGATCTTTCCCTCCTCTGGGAAGTGATCTAGCAGGAAGGGTAGGATGGCTGGCCTCATGGGGTTGTGACCAATGCAGTTGTCTAGAGCCCCACTCTTGGTGTTTAATGCTCTGTGTTTACCATCTTGAGATTCTTAATAATTTCATCTTTGCATTTGTGTTTTGTAAGTGAAGTCTGATGACAATGGAGCAAAAGCTGGGGCTTAGAGTCTAAGCTCAAACAGGTTCATCTTGCCCAGGCTGGATTTTGGCTGCTGATCCCTCTACCTGGGGTGGGGTTGGGGGCTTTGGTGCAGATACCAGGAGAGTCAGGATCCAGAATAGCCTTATGTACTGAATTATGGATAGATACTGGGTGCCTGGGAAGGTGTGCCCTTGACTTGTGAGTATCCTCATGACCGAGGATGAGAGGTAGGTAACAAATAAAGAACATACTATAATAGCTTGAGAGTGACTACAGAAGGAGAGCAATATCTTTTTACCTGACCTTTTTTTTTTTTTTCAAGATTTTATTTATTTGAGAGAGAGAGAAAGAGTGAGGGAGCGAGAGCATGAGCAGTGGGGAGAGGGACAAGCCGACTCCCGGTTGAGCAGGGAGCCTGACATGGGGCTCGATTCCAGGACATTGAGATCATGACCTGAGTTAAAGATAGACACTTAACTAACTGAACCACCCAGGTGCCCCTTTTCACCTGGTTTTTGTTCAGGGGGGCCTCACATTTTCATTTTATGTTATGTCCAAAAAATTATGTAGCTATCCCCGAAGAAGGATTAAGATCTTTTGGAAGGAAAATATGGCTGCCAAAGCTCACTGAATGGCTTGTTTTTTGTGTGTGGCTGTGCTTTTTTTTTTTTTTTTTTTTAACCTTGTGAGTCCTTTTTCTTTTCTTTTTTTTTCTTTTTTTTTTTTTTTAAAGAGGGCATCATGTTTTTTGTTTTTTTTAAGAGGGCATCTTTTTTTTTTTTTTTAAAGAGGGCATCATGTTTGTTTTTCTTTTTTTTAAAGAGGGCATCATGTTTGTTTTTGTTTTTGTTTTTAAAGAGGGCATGTGAGTCCTTTTTCATTCATTTTTTGTTTGTTTGTTTTGGTATATACTGTTTAGGTACCCATCATTCCTCATTCTTTGCCGGGCACTTTGATAGGAATTTATACTTCCCAGTCTCTTTGGTAGTGAATTCTGGCCAATGAAATGTGGGTTGAAGTGTGACCTGGCTATGAGAAGTCTGACACGATCCTTCTCATTCTTTTTTTTTTTTTTCACTCAAGGACTGACTGGCTGCAAGGGATCTAGCAAGGGACTCTAAAAAACCCTGGAGATGGGATCACCACAAGATGGAATGAGATAGGATTTCCTAATTCATCACTGGAAAGTTGCCTATCAAACTCTGAAGAAATACACATTGATTTTCATTAAGCCATTAAGAACTTGGGATGTTAAGTATAGAAATAATGTTAATTAGCCCAATTAATAATATTTTCAGCAAAAGACATTTGTCTTATGCAGGGTTTGTAAGCCGTAGCCTTCAACCCAAATTAGGCCACCACCTGTTTTTGTAAATAAAAATTTATTTTGGGGAACATAGCCATGTCCATTTGTTTATGAATTGTCCATGGCTGCCTATACGTTATAATGGCAGAGAAAGTATGCTCCACAAACCTTAAGGTATTTACTATCTGGCCCATTATAAAAAAATGTTTGCAAACCCTTGGTCTTATGAAAAACTGAAGGGTTGGTTGTACTGACTTTCATAAAATGTCTCTGTGCTGACTTATATGAAGTTATTTAACATAACAATATATTCTGGACAATATGATTTTGGTTCTTATTCTCCTGTTTCTATCACTAGAGTGAGTTGTTGTGAGGTTAAATCCAAGTAGATTTTGCTATTGTGCATGTGCATGTTGATCATGATAATGATATCAATACTACTACTACTAATTAAAATGATAACTGCTAGAACATTCGTTAAGCTGTATATAGCCAATGTGTTATATGTGCATTGTTTGATTTAATTCTCACAACACCCTATGAGATAGAAATTATCATCATATTTTATTGATAAAGAAACTGAAGCTCATATTAGCCCAATATCACTTGGGCAAGTGGAAAGGCTGGAATGATACAATTCCTGTGAGTTCTTGAGGGCCAGGATAGCCTTAACATCTCAGGGGCAGGAGAGGACAGAATTCCTACATATTACCATGGATATCTCTTCTTGAGCCACGAAGGATGGATTTTTCAGATCTGTAAATGAATAAAAAGGATTTTAAACCCCCAAAGATGCAGAGGACAGGCAACACCGTCTGAGAATGTAAGCAATTCTTCAAGACAGAAAGCAAATGACAGGGACCAATTTATTAGCACGGAGAAAACAGAAACCTTCCCACTCTCAAGGGAGAATGTCAAAGAAGAGACCCATTGTCACCAATTCCCAGAAAGGCTCAGGAATTGGAGACACTAGCTACCTCTAATAGTAGAGCTTAAAGATGGGCTGAAAAATATGAGGAGTGGTTATAGAGGATCATTTAGATCCCCCAGATTTACCCTCTCACTCTACCTATCTTTTTCCTACCCAGTCAGGAAACTTTTAGCCACAGAAGCTCAGTTTTCAGTGATGCAGACACAGTGGAATTGGCAGAGGAAGGAGTTGGGAGCAGAGATCCAGTTAATATGTATTTGATGGTGAGAATAGCAACACCTTCCAAAGCTCTGCTTACAGAATCCTGGTTGCAAGGATCGTACCCTCCAGAAAAGATAATGAAGGAGTCCTCTTTGTGGAAACAGAATCTCCCCCAAATAAAAAAACTATAGATACTGACATTACGGGATCACCCAACACCACTCCCAGTAACCTCCTAGTGAAATCCACTAACCATCAAACTGGCCTATGAATATCTAGCTTTTTAGTGCTTCACTTTTAAATATGAATAGATAGGCAATAATTGGATTTTGAGGGAATTCTCTAGCTATAGAAAAGAGATCAAAACAGAGAAGCAGACTAAAGGGGGATTTAAAGGAAATAAAGACAATACAGGAAGTGAAAAAACAAAAACTGTAAGTGATTTCCTCAAATAAATGAAAGTGAGATGCTGTTCAAAAATACAAAAACAAGGGCAGCCCCGGTGGCGCGCAGCGGTTTAGCGCCGCCTGCACCCCAGGGCGTGATCTGGAGACCCTGGATTGAGTCCCACATCAGGCTCTCTGCATGGAGCCTGCTTCTCCCTCTGCCTGTGTCTCTGCCTCTCTCTCTGCATCTCTATGAATAAATAAATAATAAAAAAAAAACCTAAAAAAAAAAAACAAAAACAAAAACAAGAAAGAGCTCTTAGACATTAAAAATAAATTAGCACAACATTTAAAAAAGATCAATAGATGGAAGATAAGAAAATCTCCCAAGAAGAAAAGCAAACACAAATGAAAATTAGAGATAAAATTCAGCAAATTTCCCAAGAATCAAAACAAAATACAAACTAATAGACTCAACTTTTTGTTAATAGAAGTTCTAAAATGAGAGAATAGAAATGTAAAGAAAGAAATTATAAAAGAAAATAATGATGAACATGTCCAGGAATTGAAGGACATGTGCACACTTACTGGATGTCCATCGCAGAGAATGGGATAAAGTATACACGAAGGCACATTATTATAGAGTTTCACAACCCTGGAGACTAAGAGAATCAGGAATGAGATGCCCAAGGAGTCTCCCAAAGGAGACTTCTGCTGGGGTGGGGTGGGAGGGGCTGGTAATCTTTTTTCGACCTGGGTAGTGGCTACATGGGTGTGTTTACTTTGTAAAGATTTGTTGATTACAATTTATATACTTTTATTTGCATACATAAATCTTTACAGTGAGAAGCTCTACTTCAAAAAATAAAGAACACAAAAGCATATTTACAGTATCCCAATTTTACTGAAAAATTATGTGCATTTAAATTTTTTTAAATAATGTGAAGATAATAGAGCAAAATGTTAATAAGTTTACCTCTTGGATGTAGGCTTATTAAATGGATTTTGTTCTTTGTGAATTTATATACTTTTCTTAATTCTCTAAATGCATAAATATTAATTTATTAATCAGAAAAAATTGAAACAAAAATAATAACATTGAGATACTATTTTGCCCTTGCTTATAATATTGTTGAAGATTAAAAAAGACAAGAACATGAGGAATGGTCACCTCATACACTGTTGGTAAAAATTATAAACTGAAACATATATGATTATTAAAATGTGTCCACCACTACCCAATCAATTCACTCCTAAAAATTTATCCCAAGACAACAGATGGACAAGTATGTAAAGATCTTTATACAAGTTTGTTAATTTTTAGCTGTTTATAAGAGTTTAAATGGAAACTATTGAAATGTCCATTAAGAGGATATTGGTTCAATACATTATGATATATACTCAATGGAATGCTACATAATAATTGAAAATGAACACTTAGGTCTTTATTATACTTTTGGATTATAGAACAACATGTATAGTTTGATCACATTTTAATGATTATAATGAATATGCATATATATTGAGATAGAGCAATAGTGTTTATATCTGGATGGTGAAATTATATGATTTTTACCTTCTCTTCATTCTTTTCAGTATTTTGACTTCTCTTTTATAACTGTATTAGCCTCTCTAGGCGCTAAAACAAAGTGCCATAGACTAGGTGACTTAAACAGCAGACATTTATTTCTTACAGTTCTGGAGGCTGAGAAGTCCAAGATCAAGGTAATAGGTAAAAAAAGAATAATAGTTGGTTCATGGTGAGAGCCCTCTCTCTTTCTGGATTGCAAATAGCCACTTCTCACTGTGTCCTCACAGGGAGAAGATAAAGGATGGGAGAGAGCAAGACCTAAAGAGGAAGTTCTGGTCCTCTTCCTCTTATGAAGATAATAATCCCATCATTGAGGTCCCATCCACATGACCTCACCTAGACCCAACTACCTGCCAAAGGTCCTATCACCAAATACCATCACACCGTGGGTTAGGGCTTTAACATATGATACCTGTGGGACAGAAACACTTAGTCCATAACAAGTAGCAGACATAACTTTTATAATGAAAATGAATGACAAAGCATTTAGTGTGCCAGAGAATAGCCATGTTTTATTCTAATTTTCTTTTATACTTGAATTCCTATCAGTACTTGTTGTGATTTTTAAGGTAGATTTGTCCTTTACTAGTTATGCAGGGGAAAAGAACTGTCTTGACAAAAGCCTTGTATTCCTTGCCTATTTTTACTGGTACATTGGCCTTGGAGTGGAGACACCATAGGTTTAAGTCACAGCTTGGCCGCTCATCAACTGTGTACAATTTTGAGCTCAATTCCTTCAGTGGATAAAATTTGGATTATTCATGCTAAATTCATCTCCCACTCTCCCAATCTAGAACAGTCAGGCCAGAGAGAAGCTCAACATATATTTGTTGAACAGATGAATGACTGACTAAGTGCAATTGTTTTGTAAGCTTGAAAGTGCAAAAAACTTAGCTGTTGATTATGTACTCATTAAAAATGATAACTCAGATCTATATTTATTAACATGGAACCAGTTTGGGTTATAGAATAGTTTGGGTATTATATGATGACTAACATGTTCTTTTTAGTTTGTAGAAATTATACAGTATTCAAAATTATACTTGAAATACTGGGGGCAAAGTCCAGGAGTTTATGAGATGTTTGTTAGTAAAACTATGATCTTATAAATATTAACATTTTATACATATTTAAAATCAAGTTTTCTGCTGGATTTTGTTACTATATAAATGGAAGAACAATATTTTCTTCCAAACATGACTCATCCACAGAAATAGTGGTGTGGTGGGGTATAAAGTAATTTTATGGATAACAGTAAATCTTTGCAGAATAAGATCCCAATCTTTTTATGAAAACATGGGACACACTTCTAGATGCTGATTAGCTCTATGCAGAAACTACAGAGAATGGTAAGTATTCTAGTCATCTATTCTAATTAAAATTTAAATTGAAATCTGGGTTCTAATGAAGAGAAGCTTAGTGCTGGTCCTGTGGGAACTTTTCAGAGGGTAAGAGAGAAAATGCACAAAGGCAAAAAGAGATTTCATACAGACATTCTCTTTCCATGTGTTTTATTTGAACATAAAATTTATATTTTATATAGGAACACATCTTGCCTTGATGGAAGCCAAACACTGTCCTTTTGACATGGACATTCTTAAAATTGTGTCACATCCCAATAGCACAGACCCAACTATGTCATTGTGGACACATTGGCATTATCAGTCTGACACCATGTCCCAGGGAAATTAGGTGACAGCTTGGCTCTACCTGAGAATTGGATTCATTACTACCAATTTTGGGCATGTGATCTGGCTCAGACAGGGCTCAATGTCAAAGGTTGCTGCTGTGTTGGAGGGAAAAAAAAAGCTGCATAAAGGATAAATAAAGGGATAATAAAGAAAGAATAAAACTTAAAACTGTATAAAAATCTTTTTGGGCAACTTTAAAAATGAACTTTGGAGGTCAAATTATTTTACAAGGTCCCTTTCAGAGATATTTGTTAAACACCATACATAAGCACACACCCAGAGAATGCATTCAAGGGATAGCTTTTTCAAAACATTGAAAAGAAACACAATGTATGGAATAAAGACTTTTCAAAGGAAAAGCATCAAAATGATGATTCCTTACTAAATGAGTTATTGTCATCAACACAACAAATATAAGAAATGAGAAAATGGAAAGCCCCTCACAGTATTTTAGAAAATTTATAGTCACACCATTTGTAAAAGACATGATTTCAACGAGGTCTGTGACTCAAATTCAACGATAGTTTTAAACCTTGAGCTGCATTTGTTGCTAACACATGCCACAAAGTGTGTCATCCCTCTGTCTTAGAGTATATTTCCTGCTCTGTTTCTCCCCATTTATTTTCTTGGGTTAATTGGGGAAGTGAAATCACTTCTCTATTCAGGATTCCTTCTCAGGCAAGAACAAAGGCCTTTCACCCACTGGAAAATATCTGAAAGCAACCATGGTTCTAGAAAGGTAATAAACACTGCAGTGGGGCATCTTTGTCTGGCTGTGAGCGCGCTGCAGATGAATGGGTGTTAGCAGCTGTCCATCGGACACCCCGAGTGGCAGGTTGCATGCCGGAGAGAGAGCTCACAGTTAATCTATCGTGGACTGCATGCAGCATCTCGTCCTGAGCCTTCCTTGGTTACTATGCAGAGGAGAGGCTGGGAGAAGAACATCTCCCCAGCTACACGTACAGGAGGAGCATACTGGAAAACACAGCCTCCCCCCCAACACACACACACACACACACACACACACACACAAAACAAAAACAAAAACAAAAACAAAAACAAAAACAAAAAACAAGGGGAGATCTGACATGGGCTACCTTCAGACTTTGATTAAAATGTACCAAAATTGTAATTTTTTTCTTCCCTCTTTAACTGTAAGACATAGTCAGTGTTGCTTAATGTCAATGCTGTTAATGAAGTTGTCAGGCTTGTCACTTTCATTGAATACCAACTTTACTAAGAAACTGGTACTACAATTACCTCCAGCTCTATACGATTAAATTCATCAAAGCATGCTCAGGCTTTAGACTACATGGATTTTTAAAAAATTTCCCAATGCCTTTGGAGTCGGAAACAACTCAACGTGCCCCACAAAAGACTGACACTTAAAATAATCATCAGCCAAAAAATTGTATTTAGGACTTTCTCCTCCAAAGTGGGCCAACTGGGGACTGAATTCCATTCTCCAAGAACCCCCCCCCCAAAAAAACCCCAGCCTCATTCACAGGTTTTATGATGCTTTAGAGACACTTCAGGGCTCTGCATCCCTAATATCTATCTGCCTTTCTCATCCCTGCCATAGGTGAAGCAAAATTCCACCTTTCTCCTTTGTTCATTCATTCTTTCATTCAAGAGATGCTATTCCTGTAACATAAAGAAATTAATAAAAGTTTAAGAAAAATCTATTATATGTATACTGTATGGTACATTTTATTATACTATATAATATTATATTTATTAATATTTTTAGATAAGAAATATTTCTGTACTAATATTGGACTTAGCATTGTAAGTGATAAAAAATAAGAGTAGATCTTTGAGACCCGGAAATTTTAGTAGGATGGCAAGACATGCATAAGTAGCTAGCATCGAAGGTATAAAGGAGTAAGCACTACAAGGAAGATAAAGCATTATGGGCTGGAATTCAGGTGGGAAGATACGAGAAGGTTTGAGGCTCAGGCTGCATCTGAACTAGGCTTTCAAGAGCAGATAATATTTGACTCTCAGGGGTACTTTCTGAGCTCTCCGCCTCAAACCCTCTGATCTTCACATGGCTGGCTCCTTCTTGATATTCAGTTTGAGATCAAATGTCATCCACTCAGAAATAGCTTTCCTTGAACACCCAACGCAGTGACACCCCCGCGCACACTCACTCTCTGCCACATCACTCTGTTTTCTTATCTTCATAGCACTTCCCACTCTCTGAAATTCTTGGGTTGACTTGTCTACTGTTTTCATTTCTTAGAATAAAAGCTCCATGAGTGTAGAGACCTTGTTCCACTTGATGAAAGCCACCTTCCCAGGGCTAGGACACTGACCGGCCTACAGCAAATGTTCAAATAATGTAAATGAATGAACTGAGGGAAGTAGAGGAGGGAAAGAAGATTTCAGGTATAGGGACAAACCCACAAAATGGTGAAGAGGCTCGAGCACACAGATGTGTACAGGAAACAGTAAAACATGTGGCCAGTCATGGCAGAAGATGCATTCCGGCAGGTGGATTGAGGCAGGAGCCCCGGGTGCCCGATGCTGCTTTAAGAACCTTGGACTGGTTTCTATTGTTGGCAGGCAGCCATGGCTTTTGAATAGGAAAATCACTCAAAAGCAGCATCAGTAAGGCATGGCCTTCCAGCAGAATGCAAAGTAAAGGAGCAGAGGCTGACGTCTGAAAGAATAGAGAACTATTTCACAGTTTAAGTGGGAAGAAATTAGATTCATTCCTTTAGGAAAAGACCATAGAATGAGAATTAATCCTCCACACCTGTGAGTTAGTGTCTCCAATCCTTCTCTCAGGAATGTTCAAGTACTCAGTAACCACAAGCTATGTGATAGGGAGAAGGAGAAAGAGAGAAAGAAAGGATGATCCTGAGACCCCTGTGACCAAGGAGGCCAGAGCTGGTTGGAGAGGGCTTACTTGGGTTGAGAAACACCCAAGCCCTGGGGTCTGCAGAGAGGGTGTGATCTGGAAAACACCTCACACTGTTTTTACATGTGGCCCTGTCTTCAAGTGGAGGAAACTCAGCGTGGGTTCCAATATACTTTTCCATGTCTTACTCAATTTTTAGGACAAAGAAAATATCCCTCCATAGCATATTAGCCACTGTGTGTACCATCTTGCCATGTACTCTAGAATCTGAGTCTCACATTCTGAGGGCTCTTTAAGAAGATCTGAACATGTAGCAGATGGTGGGACCTGAAGCCAGGTCAATAGGGTCCAAATTCGGGCTCCACTCAGGTGGTCTGCCCTTGGATAACTTATCTAAATGCCCTATGCTTCAGTTTCCTCATTTGTAAAATTGTGAGGATAATAGTAGTGCTGATATGTAGAACTTTCATGGAAATGAATGAACTGTTACATGTAAAGTACTCAGAGGAGTACCCAGCACAAAGAAGTACTCAGGAAAGATTAGCTGTTACTATTAACGTTATGCTTATGATTGCTGCTTCTCATTGCATTCATAGCATTGGGCACAGTACTCAGTGCATGTTTACCACTGCTCATTAATATTAATGAAAAAATATGGCTTTTGTTTATGTTCTCAGGTTATAAAGAAATATCCTAGCAAGCCATACATTTGTCAGTCTCCATAATGTCAGGAGGTCATTTTTTTTTTATATTTTTTCTAACCTATTTGTAGTTTTCATTTTTTAATTTTTTGAATTTTTTTAAATTTAAATTCAATTTGCTAACATATAGTATAATACCCAGTGCTCATCACATCACGTGTCCCCCTTAATGCCTGTCACCCAGAAGGTCATTTTAGATAGAAAACATCTTCAAAAATTTCCCTGCAAGGTTACCAGGTCACTTTCTTTCTTTCCTTTGAGTGACCAGTTCACTAGCCCCCGTGCACATCATCATTATCTTCACCACTGTGCTAGTTGTGGTGTGTTGAACATTCCTTGGGTACCAGACCGTTTCTGTTTGATGCAAATATTTAATAAGCATGTAATGTACACTAGACTCTGTTCTAGGGCCTGGGAACAGTGAACAAAACTGATACTTTCCCCTCAAGGAGTTAGTACTTTATAAATGTGGCTTCATTTAATCTTCCCCAAAGTGAGGATGCATTCATTACCTCTTCCCTTTTATCAGTGAGAGGTTGGAGGCTCAGCATAGCTATTATTTTTTTAGAAAATCATACAACTATTAGGTGGCCAATATAGGATATGACTCCAGGACTCACTTCAAAGTGTGTTCTTTCTAATACACTACACCACTTCCTCAACATCTTGAATGTACAAAGTAATAAATATTCTCTTCTAAATGCCCATAGCTTAATGTTGAACGAAAGCACCTTTATTTTGAAGTTCTGTTCAATTGACATTTCTGAGAAAAATGGAATATAAAACTGGGCTAAAGGGTTGATCCAGATAGAATTCCAATAAAACATTTCTAGGTATCTTTTAACAAATATTTTTGTCAATATACAAGCATGTAGGTATTACTGAATATGAAAGCGGGGTCACTTTTTTCGTTGTGACAAGAAGCCAATACCAAGACGCTGAAGCAAAGAGAAAGGGACCTTACTAGTTCTCCTAACTCAACCACGGGAGGAGTTGGTGGATTCAGGTGTGTCTGGATGCAGATGCTCAAAGAATATCATCAGGGCTTGTCCTGTCCTCTTTATTTCTCTGTTTTACTTTCTTCACTTTGGCCTCATTTTCAGGCAGGGAACTCTTTTTGTGGTTGACTTGTCCTATCAGTTTATAATACCATAGGAATGAAAGCCCCTTTTCTTATAAGGAAGTCCTGAGAAAGACTCTATTTGAACCATCTTGGGTCATGTGTCCACCAGGTCTAAGGAAAATAGAGGAATCTAGATGTAAATCATATGCATACCTGAACCTTACAGGTTAAGCTAGGTTTTTAAAGAATGCTGGAGATCTGAAAGGGACGCTGGAATAGCATGGATCCAGTATGGTTAGGAAAGTTCAAAGTTATATCACATGAAAAGCAAGCAAAGCGTGACAGAGTCCAGTAAGTTCACCAAAAGAAAGACACAGTTCATCACTGGAATAAAAGATTAATGTGGTCACTGGGGTAATTTCACTATTTTGTCACAAGGTTTAAATTGTTCATCTGAAACTTAAAACTGGAAAATTTATGTGGGATTAACATTTCACTGGAGTGATAAATAAATACTGGAAATAACCCTTCAAATATAAACATATGCTCCATCTGGGTTAGGCCATAAAACAGTTAGCTGTACTAAGAATATTTTTCTTTGCAAGTTGCCGGAAACTTGCACCCTTGCAAATTTTCAATCTTCCCCAAAGCAAATCCTCTTCTTGAATAAATTTATGACAGAATTGAAGAAAGCCTTTAGGTGATAAATTTTATCCACCCTCTAGACTCCATGCATTTTTCTCTTTCTTTGCTATTTTTCCATAAACCCCTCTTTGTGCTTTCCCCCCTCTCTCCCATTCTTTTCTCCTGCCTATGCCAATGCATTTGTCAATAGCCCCAGACCTGCTTAATTGTGCATAAACCCCTGCCATCGTGCAGGTAGATTGCACAAACAGAGCTAAATAGCTGCCACAGAATGATTTCCAACGAAAGGCCATATGAATGTATGATTTTGCTAAAGAACTCATACTTGTCCTGATACAAAGTTTGTTCACATGTGGAGGAGAGAAGAATGAAAAAGGACTGACAATTTCTGACTACTTCTTATACACTGAACACTGTGTCAAGTAGATTTCAGAATGTTAAGTAAGTCTATATGCCTTTAATGGAGTCACCCTTTTCCCAGCTTTCCATGAGCCAGCTATAATCACATTTTGCCAACAAGCAAACTGGTCTAGAAAGGGCTAAAAATGTGGCCCAAGTCACGCAGACAGTAAAAGCCAAAACTTGACCCGAGTCTGTCTGATTCTGGAAACTTTCTTTGTGTTTTCCAAGTCCAGTTACTGACTGTGATTTTTGTCCTAATACCATGTTCTCTCCATTCTTTCTCCTATATGGTTCTACAATTTCCACTTAAATTTCATCCACAGTAGGCTACTTTAGGTTACCATCAGCTTCCCCATGGATGACAGCAATAGCCTCTTAAATAATTTTTTTTGAGACTTTATTTAGTTATTCATGAGAGACACAGAGAGAGAGGCAGAGGGAGAAGCAGGCTCCATGCAGGGAGCCTGATGCAGGACTCGATCCCGGGATCACGCTCTGAGTGAAAGGCAGATGCTCAAATGCTGAGCCACTCAGGCATCCTCTTCTTAACTAATATTAACTGACCTCTCTTACTCTCTTCCATTCTATTCTCCACTTTTTCTCTTGAACATTGCTCATGCCATCCACTTTCTTTAAAGCCCATTCAAGTCTTGTAGCATGTTTAGGGGTAAGCTTAAAGTCTTTGATATGATCTGACCCTCACCTACATCCTTAGCTCCATCTTTCATTCTCATTTTATATTCTAGTCATATTGAATTTTTCTAGATCCACAATTATAACATGCTTATTTTGTCCACCAGTCCTTGTGTTTGCTGTTTCCTCCAGCATCTGCCATTTTCTCATTACTTTGCTGACTCCTATTATCCCTTGGGAAATATTTCAAACGTCACTGTCTCTGGAACGCTTTTCCTGACTTCCTAGATTATGTTAGATTCTGCTTAGCACCATGCTTTTCCTTAGCATCGCTCATATCTCTGGATGGAGCATGATCACATTACAGACTGCGTCCCAGGAAGGGCAGGTATCATGGGAGTCTTGCTCACCTGTGACTCCCTAATATTTAGTGCAGTATCTAACACTGCAGGAGACACTTACTTTTTATATTTGTCAAATGATCAGTGAATTCAAGTTATGCCCCCTGTCTGTGAGTCGCAGTGAGTCTGTGTGTGTGTGTGTGTGTGTGCACATGTACGTATGCAAACAATTGTACATAAGTTACATTACAAATGATATACACTATGATACAGTCACAAAAAATTAAGTGAATAATGAATAGCTAGCTACCATGATTAAATAGTTTATTAAATTACTAATTTATGGGATGCCTGGGTGGTTCAGCGGTTGAGTGTCTGCCTTTGGCTCAGGGCATGATCCCAGGGTCCCAAGGTCGAGTCTCATATTGGGCTTCCTGCACGGAGCCTGCTTCTCCCTCTGCCTATGTTTCTGCCTCTCTCTGTGTGTCTCTTATGAATAAATAAATGAAATCTTTTAAAAAATAAAATAAAATTACTAATTTACTCTTCTGGTAAAATGTATTCATTTAGATTATATAACATCTGTAATGCTGAAGACATGAAGAAATCATTTCTTCAGGATCCAACAGTCTACTTAGGAATGTAGGACACACACACAAAATAGTTAAGCAAAATGGGAAACATCATAATTGCTTAGAAGGCCAGAGTGTCCTGAGGATGATCAGTGTTGGCTGGCATGTTGGAGAGTCTTCATGAAAGAGATGGGCCTAGATATATAGTTAGGATTGGAGAACCAGAAGGGAGTGGGGAAGGTATTCTGGGTAAGGAAAGAGCATGATCAACAACAGAATCAGAGATGGGAGAGGAATTAGCTGGTTTGTATGGAGAAGTTGGAGAAAGGTTTTAGACAGATTGGAGGTGGATTTTATAGAGTCATGAAACCAGAATAAAAGGTTTGTGCCTTATGCTATAGAAGGTAGTTAGGAATTTTCTTGATATGGATGTGACATAAAAATAATGTTTAAGAAAGATGGAATCTTTCCTGAGTCTTTCAGAATGGACTAGGTGTTTCTTGTTTTATCTTGTTCTACTGATCCTAATGATCATTTCATAATTCTTGGGTTAATATGATTACTTCCACTAGACTGCACCTTCTTTGAGGAAGGATGTGATTTTGTTTCACATTCTAAGTGTCTATCACATTGCCTGGCACATAGTCAGCATACAATAGATACTTGGGTGACTGATGGAATGAATTAGTCAATCATTTAAGCATCAAAAGGTAAGATGACTTGAAATTAGGAGAGAAGAGATACAGGAGAGATCAGTTGGTTAATGACAATAAATGAGGCATGACAGGCGGATGCTCAGAGTCACTGTAGGCACCACTGTTGGAGGTGTTCAGAATTGAGTGTACTATACTTGGTAACACATGGATTGCAGAGGCTAGATGAGGAAAAGAAGTAAAAAAAGCAGATGTAAAGTGCTGAGAAACTGCAATGGGTATAGGTGAGAAATTGAAAGGAAGAAAAAAATGATGAGCTTCCTTTGAGACATGTCAACTTTATGGTAGCCCAAAGTGGAGCTCCACCAAAGCAGCCAGAGAAAAAGGACAAGATCTTGACTGAGACGTCAGGGTGAGAGTTAATCATTCAAATAAGAGCTTTTGAACAAAATGAGAAATAGTTTTTTTAAAAATGATTCCTGTTTGGGTCCTTATCAAAATTTTATAGCAGAATAATCAAAACAATGTTACATAATCATTATGTTATAGAAGAGAATATATAAAAACATCTTCATGAGGTAATGTTACAAAGAATCGACTGAGGGGCACCTGAATGGCTCAGTTGGTTAAGCATCTGTTTTTGGCTCAGGTCATGACCCCAGAGTCCCAGGATCCAGCCCCACATGGGGCTCCCTGCTTCTCCCTTTGCCCTTCATCTCACTCATGCTCTCTTGTGCTCTCTCTCTCAAATAAAAAAGTAAAATCTTAAGAAAAAAAAGAATCTATTGAAAAATCATATCCCCAGTACTGGATTTTTCATCTATGGCCATTGGGATTATAAGAGATTTTGGCTTTGTTTTGCTCATTCGAATTTTAAAAGTGCTCTAAAAAATTATGAATATCTCATAAGTAGCTATAATGAATCCTGATACTATCATAAAAGTGCATGCTCTGTGTTTTTCAAAGTTGTCTTATCCATTAGGACAAGATGCCAATTTTGCCATATATATATATATATATATATATATATATATATATATCCTTATATATGTGTACACATATATATATCTCCATCTATTTGTAAAATGTGAAGATGATGAATATGCTAAACTATCTATCCTTTATGGCCATCAAGTTTCTCTACTTTACAATATTATTTTCAATTACGTCCTCAAGTGGCACTTTTATTTCATAATTTAAAATAGCACACCAGATGATATATATACCTGAGAATAGCTTTACTACATCATAGTCAATGGAAATAAATCCTGCCCCTTTTCACTCTAGTGTACTTATTTTGCAAATCTCCGTTAACTACATGGAGGCATTATGCATACGAGAAGTGGCATTTGTTTTTTTATTACCACTTGGTTGGAACTCACTCAGCCTTTCCCTGCACACTGGTTTCAGCATACAATATATAAAATGGAATCTTTCCAAATCACATCCTTTCTCTGCTTAAGTGTGGGTTCGCCTGTTGCTCACCCTGCAATTTCTCCTTGGTTTCCATATACCCTCCCGCTGGCGCCCCCAGTAGAGCAGTTCTGGAGAACAGTATCCTCCCATCAGTTTAGCGAACAGCTGATTTCTGCGGCAGACCTTTTGGTTGTGAGCAACTGTGTGAACTCCAGTGACTCACACACTCATAATTATGTGCACACGGGGGCTCTCCATCCTGAGTTTGTTTTCTCACCTCCTGTAGTGTTTAAGTCATAAAGAAAGGACTTTTCCCCTCTTTCTAAACCCAAAACAACCTGCTTGGGGCAGCCTTCATGAGTCCTTTCGCAGGTTTCTGTTTTCCCTGTCCCTGCTGATTTCTCTGGCTTTCAACCAAGGTTTAACCATAAGACTCCCATCAGAGTCCTTAAAGAAGAAAGGTTTCCAGCATGAGTACACTGTATTAATAAATGAAACTCAACCTTTTAAAAATTACACTGTCAGAAAAACCCATTAGGCTGTAAAAGAGTTGAGGTAAACATTAGATTTTAATATCTACTGCTGCTTAGATTTTTCTGAACTGAAAAATCCCCGGTGAGCACTTAAAACTTCATTACTCCACTGAAAGGTTGTGAAAGGCTATTTAAAGGTTTTCAATTTTGTTGAAGTCTAGAGGTTATTACAGCTGGAAAGAATACAAACCCTAATATTACAAGGAATGAAAGGAATGAAATTTATGTTCTCATCTTCCCTGCAGTTTAATCCAGGTCTATTAGATTCATTGGTAAAAATTAGGGCAGGTTGAAAACTTTTCTGCAGGTTTGATGAAAAATAATATTTGGCAACTATGAAAAGTATTGCTGTCTGCATCACACTCAAGAAAATGCTTTATCTCCCAGTGCTCTGGTCAGAAGTTATTTCAAGATCAGCCTCTGTTGATCCTCTGAAACAGTTTCAAAACTCAAAAACTTAGAGCAAAGTTGTGAATCCTACCCAAAAGTCAATGTCTGCAATTAGACCTTCAACTCAAACTCACAAATACAAAAACTTGGTGCTTATGTTCTTTTTCCATGACTTTTTTTTCAAGTATCCTATTTTTTTTTTTTTTTGTAATGGAAGAAATGTGTGTCTTAATTTCCTTTTATTTTGCTGAACTTGGTATTTATATTATTTAACCAAGTGGTATTAGATGCTTTGTATATCCCTCATTTTTATTTCAAAGACCCTCTTGGTTCTCCCCAGTCTCTGAACTGTGGAATGGCTTTAAGCTGAATATAACTTTATTATCCATATGTCCTTCCATATATTCATCCACCTGCCCATTTATCTATCCAACAAACATGGCTAGTACTATGCCAGAGAGCCATGAAAAGATTGTCAAGTCCTGTAAGGTGGACAAGGCAACAAATTGTAACATAGAATAGCATGAGTGCTGAACTGGAAGTGTCCAAGGACCACTGAGCTCTCAGAGGAAGAGCCTCAACTTACCGCCTAACAGGAAGGTGCATTTGAGGAGGAGATATTGGAGGGTGGTTTCAAAGGATGAGTCACTGAGGGAATGGGACAAAAAGAACATTATAAAGGGAATTTTTTACTTAGAAAGGCACAGTGGTATGTAAGAGCACAGCACCTAATTCAGATTCAAAATGGTTTGGTATGGAGGCTAGTGTAAGACGAGTCTGGAAAAGTGGTCTGGGGTGAATGGTGAAAGACTATTGTCGAGAAGTATATTTGATTAGAGAATTTTATAATTTTTTCCTAATTGCAAACATAATAAAACAGACTTACTTAAAAATTGAAAGTTTTAAAAAGCATAAAGGTAAAAAAATTTTTTAAGTTATAGTAATCCCAACCATGCAATGGAAATCCTTGCTAATATTCTGGTGTATTTCTTTCCATTCTTTCTTCTCTGCTTTAAAAATGTTGGGGGGGTATAGCTAAATCAAATTATCCACAAAATTCTATGAATTGTGTTTTTTTGCAAATAAAATGATAATATATAATTCTGTTATCTCTCCTTCATAATCATAATTTCAATGGTTGCATAACATACCACAATGAGTAAAACCATTCCTTAGTTGATTTTTAAAAAACTTAAACCATTTTAAGCAATGCTGTGATGACTATTTTCTTTATAAATATTTTTTGGGTAATTTTTGGATTATTTTCTTCAGTCTTATTTATCAGATAATGTATATGAGGTATTTAGCATAGTTGGCTCATATATTAGCAATTATTGTTATCAGAAATGAAATAGTTGGGTAAAAAAATAAGAATACTTTCAAGGTTCCTGGTACATATTACTTATTTTTCCAAAATTATTTTAATGATTTTTTTATAAGAGATAACGTGAAAGTCCCTCCCTCTTTCATTGTATTTTCACCCACAGTAAATATTATCACAAAGACAGCTTTGCTAATTGATAGTGAAACATAGCGTGCTCTTTTTTAAATACCTACAAATGGTTTATTCATTTATTTTTAAAATTCAAAAAAAAAAATAAAAAAAAAATTAAAAAATTAAAATTCAATTAATGAACATATAATGTATTATTACTTTCAGAGGTAGAGGTCAGTGATTCATCAGTCTTATATAACACCCAGTGCTCATTACATCATGTGCCCTCCTAATGCCCATCACCCAGTTGCCTCAGCCTCCCACTCTGCTCCCCTCCAGCGACCATTTTTTAGGATTAAGAGTCTCATGATTTGTCTCCCTCTCTGATTTGTCTTGTATTATATTTCCGTCCCTTCCCCTATGATCCTGTTTTGTTTCTTGAATTCCATATGTGAGTGAGATCATATGATAATTGTCTTTCTTTGATTGACTTATTTTGCTTAGCATAATACCGTCTGGTTCTATCCATGTCCTTGCGAATGGCAAGATTTCATTTTATTGATGGCTGAGTAGTAGTCCGTGTGCGTGTGTGTATGTGTGTGTGTGTGTGTGTATATATATATATATATATATATATATATATATATATATATCATGTCTTCTTTATCCATTCATCATCTGTCGATGGACATCTGGGCTCTTTCCATGGTTCAGCTATTGTGGACACTCCTGCTATAAACATTGGGGTGCAGGTGCTCCTTCAGATCACTACACTTGTATCCTTGAGGTAAACACCTAATAGTGCAATTGCTGGGTCTTAGGGTAGCTCTATTTTCAACTTTTTGAGGAACCTCCACACTATTTTCCAGGGTGGCTGCACCAGCTTGCATTCCCACCAACAGTGTAAGAGGGTTCCCCTCTCTGCTGATCCTCACTGACATTTGTTGTTTCCTGGAAACATAGCATGCTCTTATTTCAATTTATACTTCTTTGAGTATCAGTGATGCCAAATATTAATTTATTGTCAACTGACCTTTTGCATTTCCTCTTCTGTCTTCATGTTTCTTGACCTTTGCTTTGTAAAGGATTTGGAAAGCCCTCCTAGAGAACTGGGACTTTATCCAATTGGCAATAGGGAGTCATTGAAGCTTTTAAAAGTTTTTGCAGTTGTCCCAAAATGGCCATTCCAATAATATCATTCATTGTTTTTTATTATTAGCTCCAGAATAACACTCTTCACATATGATTTTAGGAGGCATGATAATAATATTAACATGATAAATAATAATAGTAGCTTCTATTTATTGCATGCCTACTAAGAACCAGCATTTTCTGGGCATTTCTAATATTATTTTAGTTAATCCTCACAACAAAATAAGGTAAGTAGTATAATATATGCACCATAGCTTGAAGTTCAGGAGAGCTAATTTTCATTTTTCCTCCTTCCTCATTCTATCCATTCAAGAGATAATACAAGGAACACCAGTATCCTGTAATAAGATTCCCAGATAACTCTAAGGACATATCTGGGATTAAATATTAAGCATACTTAAATGCTTAATCCTAACATACCTAAACATAAACAATTTTTACTGTTTATATATAACTGCCCAATTGATTTCAAAAGCTAAACTATTATTACTGAACTTGTTTCATAAAGAAAGATGATTCATAAAGAATAGATAACCTTTCTGGGAAATCTTAGTAAAGTCAATTAAGCTGTTCAGGTTTGAGGAGTCTCTACAATTTCCTCAAGAAATTTCTCCTCAGTTTTAAGAAAGATTTTGTGGTACATATCCAATTTTGAGAAGCAGCAGACCTTATCTAAATCAAGCAATACAAAAAAAAAAAAGAAAAGAAAGAAAGAAAAAGAAAGAGAGGGGGAAAGGTGGACTCACAATATTGGCTTTGATTTATGGTTCATTCTTTAACATCTGTTATTTTTTTCATTCAAAAATGTATATTGGTTCCTCTTGCGGTACAAATTAGGAATATTCTTGACACTTGTCCTCATAGAGGAGGAGATAAGCACTGATAACCCCACAATTTCCTTTAGTATTTTAAGTTGTAATAAGTGATTTCAAGGAAAACTATAGAAGTAGTAAAGACAGCTCTGAGGGAGTGAGCCTGGCTGAAAGTAGGGAGAAGCTAATCCAGGGAAAGAGCTCCTGAAGCAGACAAGAATGTGGAAATTTGGACAAACCAAAAAGGTCAGTGTGGTTGGAACCCAGGTTATGTGGGGGAATGAAAAGGAGAGAGGGAAAGAAGATAGGTCAGGAAGGACCCTGTGAAATGGTGATAGTTCTGAATTTTATCCTAGGTACAGTGAGATAGTCATGATCTTCCTTCTTTCCTTCTCCTTTTTAGTAGAGAATAGAAAAGGATGGCTCCACTACCAGGTATATGTGTAGGTGAAAGCAGTGATATTTGGCAGGAAATGGGAAAGGAATCTATTATAAAGTGATTTTGTAGTACTGTAGTAAACTTTCCAGAAATAATAGAGACCCATGGCTTAAGAAAGGAGTGTGTGTGTATGTGTGTGTGTGTGTGTGTGTGTGTGTGTGTTTGCTGCTGTTGAGGAATGAAATTCAACCTGGCAGATGTTGACATTTCTGGGAACTATGAGTTACAGAATATACAATGGGCAGGGATTTTTAAATTGAGATTGTTAGGAAAAGAAGCTTTCTGTGGTAGGTTTCCATGTAGCAGGCAGCAGGGTCTGGACTTGGTTCTGCTGGCCATGTGGAGACACTGGGGAATGTGAGCAGCAAAGTGACATGATCTAATGTGATCTCACAAGGTAACTGGAGGCACTGAGAGAATTCAATCCAGAGGGCCGAGACCACAGTCAGGGGGTGACTTTAGGTGTCCAGGCAAAAAAGCGATGAGATCATGGAGGGGCTATTTATGTGTTGCAGAGCTAATATATATTCTTCTCACATGTGGTCACGAATAGGAAAATGTTACCATTTACATATGTTCAGGACATATGACCTACAAAGAACCTAAATAAGTACTCTTTTTTCCAAGAAGCTGGAGGGCATATGGATTACTCTTATTGGTCCATTTCTATTCTCTTCATTAGTTATGTCAGCCAATATAAATCAAACACAAATTACCTACACCAGTGGATACTGAATTCATGGTTGCTTTTCTGAAATAAGGAGCAGGAGACATCATGATGCTATTAGTTCATCTGCACAACCAAACCCACAGTTCTTATCAGCAACAGCATCTAGATGACTGCCTAGTATTCTTTAGTTTTTGACAGGGCAGATGTCAAGTGTGGGTGGTCAACCATAAGCCTTGAGGGCTAAAAGGGGAGGTATCTTTTGCAAATGAGCAACATGTCTGCAAGCCTGTTGTGTGGAACACCACGCTCAATGATTCTCTCATTCCTTTGCTCTAAGCATCGTATTTCCTCTATGGTCCTTTTAGAATGGGAATATATTTAGTGGGGAAATCACTGGGTTGAATCTCTAGCACACAACGCAAGTGAGTGAATAAGACTGATTTTATTTCCTGCTTTGGAGACCGTGATTATTGTGATCACATTGGTTTGGGTTAAGGGAAAGGGAAAATTGGTACAGAGAGAAAAGGGGACATTGAAAAAAATAATTGATATAGAGAAAGATAGTAGTAGGAATTTTGGGAAAAAAATAAAAAGGAAAAGTTGTCAGCTGATTCCAAATTATGACTAGGTCTGGCCCTGGTACCTAAATAAACCACAGTGTTGTATATATTAGAATGCATATCATCTCAGATTTAGAAAGGAATTAAATATCATTTTGTCCAACCCTCATCTATTACATGAAAGTTCCTTATAATACTCCTAACAAGTGACTATGCTGAATATTGTCCTTGAGTATTTCAAATGACATGCACCCCTTGACTTTTGCAGGCAACCTGAAGTTCACCCTGAGGCCAAGATTGAAATTTAATTAAGTTGTCCCTCATGGGAATGGAGCCTGATCTGTGTTCTCGAAACTTTGTTTTGATTTCCAGGCCCACACTTTCTATATTTATTCATATTTGTATTTTTTCTCTTCTCTCTCCCTCCCTCTTTCCCTTTCTCCATCCTTCTGACATAAAAGGGCCAAAATGAGTCTAGTCTTCTTTTAGTGAAGTTCAAGTACTGAAGACCTATCATCATGACACCCCTCACCCTGCTCCAAGCTGTCACAAGAGTTAAACTCTTTGTTTTGTTTTGTGTTTGCAATCACAAATTACTTTTAATTTCATATTATAAATGCAATCTACCTGTTATGCCCACATTTCACGCTTGTCTAGAAGCATTCAGTGGGGAGGTGCTCATTTTAATCCAAATGGGATATAATCTATCTTCTTGCAAGTTTCTTTTGCCTCCAAGTATTTGATTTTGCTCCACAGGTGATGGAAACTCTTTTGTTTTGACAGCTTCCTACAGAAAATAACCACACCTCTGTTGCTAGCTATTGGAATCTCAATTATAAACTGTTCTTTTAATAATGCTATGTTTTTGCTGTATTTTGCTGTATGCTGGGTTCTCAGGGATGTTACTATAATAAAATAGGAACTGTGCTGTGATTGTATAGATTTTCTATCATCAGAATGATAACTTTTAAGGCACCAATCAAATTAATGGTGGTGTGAGTAGGATATTCCCTGCTGTGTTGCTCATCACATAAAATGCCTTCCTCCCAGACTTTCTTGCCCTAAAAAGGTATACACACTCAAATTTTCTCCCTAGATGCCAACGCAAACCAAATACTTGAGGTGCCTTCTGTAGTGCCAAATGCTTCTGAGCCTGGGTCAACTTGATCTAGCCATGGGTAGACATCCTACTAATAGCAAATGTGTTCTTACTTTGACATTAAATGCCAATCATACACCGAACCAGTCATATGCCAGTGCCAAACATATAAAATCAACTTCCAATTCTCTCAATTTTCTGGCTACTGCTCTTTTCACTTGACTTTCATTATATATACACTGTTCTTTTTCTAAAGATATTTATTAATTTATTCATGAGAGATACACAGAGAGAGGCAGAACACAGGCAGAGGGAGAAGAGACTCCCTGTGGGGGGCCTGATGCAGAACTTGATCTCAGGACCTTGGAATCAATCACTGAGCCACTCAGGTGCCCCTATATAAACTGTTCTTAAGTTTTATGATGAATTGTGCACATTCTCACAGCTCATTTTTCTCCCTCTTTAACACCATAAGGTCTTCCTTCCACAGGTAGCTAATTTATTAAATAACATCTCGTTCCTCCTTCAAAACTCACTTCCTCCTATAACTTTTCTAAAGTGAACTTGAGCCTATCTAGAAACTGGGGAATTAAGGATTGCCGCCAGAGCTGAAGAGAGGAAAAAGAGAAAAATATATATACTGGTAATCCAAACATTTTATAAGTATGTAATGACTTTATATGCACTATCTCATTTTCCTTTGCTAGGATTATCTAGGGAGGCATGTAATTCAGTCATGGCTAGTCAGCAAGGGACTTTCTGAGAGATCTTGCACTTGCATAGACTGTGCAAAGTTTGGAGCTGTAAGAGGGCTCTTTTTCTCCCTTTCTTTCCTTTCTTTCATACTTGTGGTGTTGTAGTATAAGGATACAGAGCTTGGAGCTACCATGGCCACCCCTTAACCATAATGGAAGCTATTGCTAACAATCCACTGTTGATGGCAAGAGAGAAAGAATCCTACTTCCTGATGATGTCACAAAGATGCTGTATCTGCTAGCTCTTGCAGAGTAATAAATCACTCCAAAACTTAGTTGCTTAAAACAATAACCATTTATTTAGCTCAGGATTCTACAGGTGGCAGTTTGGGCTGGGCTCAGCTGGTTGAGTCTTCTGGATCCAGGAGGTCTGACTGATGCATTTGCGGCCAGCGGCCAGATCAGTGGAGAGCTGACTGATGTGCAGACATGAAGGAGTGTGCACAACTGGGATAGCCCATTTTTATTCCACATGGTCTCTCATCCTCTGAGAAGTTAGTCTAAGCTTATTCACATGGCGGTTACTTAGAATTCAAGGTTAAAAGAGGAAGTGTGTGAAGTCTTTTGAAGCCTAGCCTCAAAACTGGTCCAACATTGCTTCTGCTGCATTCGATTAGCCCAAGAAAAAGGCAACACACTCCAGACCAGGAGGTAGAAATAGGCTCACCCTTGTGATGGGATTGCTACAAAGAACTGCAGCCATTTTTTCCACCTGCCATGAATGCCAAAACAACCTCGGAACTCCCGCCTTTGAATTTCTTGCTGTGTGGCCATCGGATATCTTTCTGGTTTAAACTACTATGAAACAGTTTTTCTATTACTTTCTGCCAATACATTCTAATTGATCCAACCTGCCCTCTAGCATTTCAGCAGCTGACCCTGAAGCTGAGGAAGTAAATGACATTCTAGACAAAATGACAAATTAAACTCTTCCATTCAGAACAAAAACACCCTGTGTGCTACTTGGAGTGCTGGTATACTGAGGAAATTACCCTCTTTTCAGTCAACACCCCAGAAAAATATGCATTTCTTGAGCTTTTGGGTGATTTCTACTTTTATTTATATTTGTTTATTAAATAATGTATTTATATATTCATGAGAGACACAAAGAGAGAGGCAAAGACACAGGAAAAAGGAGGAGGTAGACGCTCAACCACTAAGCCACCAGGTGTCCCAGATTTCTACTTTTAATTGTCTTCTGCTGAAGCATCTGTTAAAGATCAGCTGAGACAATCACCAGCATTCCTGGGTTGCCTACTAAATCTTCTATCTATAGATTTTCTAAGCCTCAATTTCTTCTGCCTTGCTTTCCAGGCAGCGGTTTGCATATTGGTCTCTCCCATCAAACAGTAGGACACAGGGTGCCCAAAACTGTTTTGTATCCATTCCTCCTCTATCACTCCCTCTTCCTGGCACACCTTCCCCATCTCCAGCACTTATCACCCTGCCCAGCATGTAGTGAATACTCAGTGTTTTGCTGAATGGAATAAGATAAATGCTGATAATGACATATGACAGACTCCACCAACCAGCGTCATTTGTCTTAACAAATATCTACTCTTAAAATTCAAGCCTTACAAGGAAAGGTAAAGGGGCCCTGAGTAACATATAGCTCATTATGAGTTTGTATTAACCATGTTTCTAGATTCTGCAAACTTTATGCTTTAACATCTGTCCTACAGGCCTGTATTGGACATGCTTTATTCTGGACAATCTGATCATATGTCTGAGTCATCTCGCTTTGACCTCCTGCCTCCCTGTTCAACCCCCACTTGCTCCTCTAGAGAAGTCCTCTACCAGGGAGCATCCTTTTTAAATACAAACCAATCATTCAGAGTCCATACCCACAATCACCTTTGTTATTGGGTGCTCAGATACTGAGCTGTTATCCACTGGCCCTAGTCACCCAGGAGTAAGGACCAGATAAGGAGGAACAGCCCCTATGCTCCAGAGCCCACTGAAATTATTTGAATTAGCCAATCATAAATCTGTTTGGCCTGCCTTGTCTTTTTCTTCCTTAATAAAAGCTCTTGCCCACAGTTCCCACCTCTCTGCCTCAAGCCCTGCTCCACTGGTTTCCATGCAGCCTTTAATGCTGTGATGTGTACCCCTTCTCTTGGAATCTGTGAGTACAATAAAATATCGTGTCAATGACAGGCATGTCCTGGCTGTTGGCCTTACAAAACCTAAATAATACTTAGCTATTAAAACAGAGTTGATGATTACATATCTGACCAATGTCTAGCCAGAGTCTAGCGTAAAGAAGTAAAGATTTTCTTTTTCCTTAAGAGGACTGGGAACGGAGAATAGCTTAAGGAAAATAGAATTTATAGCCTGTTAGAAGAAGAAGGAAAGCCAGTATTTGTCAGCAAAACGAGGAGCTGGATAAGAAGCTCTAGGCACTTGGAGTGAGAGAGTAGAAGGAAACACAAGAAGGAACCTAAAGGAAGAAGGGAAAATATAAAGCAATTCTGACCATTTTGCCATTGTGTCTTCAAAGATTTGTTGAATATGTGGATTGGAGTTGGCAGGAACCTGTTTTCTTCCTTTCTCCTTCCTGACTTTCAGAAACTCCTGCAGGTAGTTCTCACATGCAGCCAAGGTTGAGAATCACTGTACCAGAGACTTTTTCTTCAAAGTGAGGTCTTTGGGCCAGAAGCACTGGGCACCACCTAGGAGATATGTATAGGCTTGAAAGAACCAATTGTACATGTCTTTTTCCAACTCCACATTCGGTGACATCATGTTGGTAGGTTGAAATAGGTGAGGGTGAGGGTATACACACCATGGGAATTGGCAAATGCCCTTCTGACCTCTGGTTCCAGAGCCAGTTGTTAAATATTTACCAACATGCCATATCTCAGTGGCTGCTCAGAAATGCAGCATCTCCAGCTCCACCCCAAAGTTGATGAATCAAAATGAACATTTGAAGAAGACCTCCAGGTAAACCATATGCATATTAATATTAGAGAAGCATTGATAAAGTCCAAGCTCTTGACATGGCATTTAAGGACTTTCAAAATGCAACTTCATATCTTCCCGCTACCCTTTCCCTGTCACATTGAGTCCCCTCACTAAAAGCCCTCAGAGAATCCTGATCCTTAAATCCCTTAAAATCCTTTAAAACTCCCATGTTTTTTTCTTTATCCCAGAAAACCCATTTCTTTCTTGCTTTGCTTTCATTGCTAGAATTGGATACCATTTCTTCTGACTGTGTGGACAAAAATAATACTTGTTTTTTTTGTTTGTTTGTTTTTTGCCCCCCTTAACTTATCACACAGAGCTCTCTTAGAGTAATGCTTTTATTTCCTGGTCATATTCCACTCACAAATTAATCTCCTCAACTTGCAAGATACCCTAAAGTCCATCCCATGAAGTCATCTCTGAATCCCTGCAAACCAACACATAGTAGGTGCTCAGCAAATTCTTATTAATCTGGAAATAGCTTCATTTTGGAGATTTAATTCAAAAGTTCTGAAAACGTAGTCAGTTCTTCTAACATATGCATCTAGGACAAATGTGAAAAACCTCGAAACAGGCATAAATGACAAAAGTGGGGAGGGCTCGTCTGCTACGATCTGTGCCTAAGTACTTAGGAATCATGAAAATTAAAGGCTATTGCTGCTTGTTTTGTTGAATAATACATCTGCAAACTGGAAAACTGCATGTCTATTTTATTTACCAGCACGAATGCCCATTTGCTCACACACATAGCTGTTTGCAAGCAAATTTTGTTCCCATGCAAAACAAATGTAAATTTGGCATTAAACAAGTGCCAATTATTTCCTGAATGTGGAAGGGAAAGGAAGGGTGATTTAACAGATAGAGGCTCTGGACTAGGAAGCAGGGAAGGCGGCCTAGCTCAGCTGCACGGGACTTTTTCATCACAAGGAGTGAATGTTTAATCTGCTTAATTGGGTGGGCATTCACTGCCGATGAGCAGGGACCCAGTGTTCCATGTCATTTTCTTTCTCTATGAGATGGCTGCTATGACCTTCAGCAGACTCCTCTGCTTGCTGCTGGGAAATAGGAAGCTAATTTGGGCTTGTTCTCATGTTTCTTTCATACGGTGGAGAGAATTCGTTTGATAAGCCCTACGTCAGTTTTTATTGTGAGGCCTGATTACTGTGATTAATTTTAATCCTACTCGTTACCATTTATGAAGGACCCCACTCGGTGCTAGGCACTGAACAGCACAGCTTCAAGCTGCCTGTCTCAATGGAAGTTTTAACCCTTGCCACTACTCTCTAAGTGAGGCTGTGTTGGCCCAATTTTGTGGATTGGGAAGCTGAGGCTCACCTTCGCATCGTGTGTTGGTGAGTGGCAGGGGCAGAACTGCACACCAGGTCTTTTTTTGGTCTAATTAACACCCCTCCTCCCCTCACTGTATGGTGCCACAGGGCCTCCCTCATCTTAACAAAAACTACCTAATTAATCCTTTTCACAGCTGGACCATATCAATAACTGCTGTTCTGGAAAAGAACGTTATTCCTTTCTATGCGTGTCTTAGAGGAAAGAAGCAAAGTCTACTTTCCTGATACCTTCACCTGCTGTTAGCTTTACCCCTCTTCTCTCCTCACCCACCCCTGTCTCTGGGAGTTTGAGGTCTCCTGGGCTTCCTCTCTACCTGGCAATGCAAACCTGCAGCCCTGTGTGCTCTGAGCAGGTTTGTCTTCTCCTGGAGACTTCAGCTTATGCCACATGGTTATACAAAGGCTCCTCCCTTTCTCCCTGTCCCTGTCGCACACTTACACTTAATCCCTCCCTGTTCCTAGTCCTCAGAGTCCAAGCAACGATAGCAGATGTGATGGACTATTTCCTGCTCAGGGCCTAATGAGTTTCAAATGACTTACTTTTAGTTCTAGAAATAGTTAGACATTCAACAACAATGTAATGAGTGCTATTGGGTGTCAGGTACTGTTATAGGCTCTGGATATGCAGTGGTCAACAGCACCGTTGGAGCTTGCCTGAGTGCCTACAGTATACCTCGCTCTGTGCTGGGATCTGAAGGTATGCATATATCCAATGCTGAGCATTTGCCCTTGGGAGTTCATAGTCAACTGGAAGCTCACAGTTTAACCTCCACAAGTAGTAAATTATAATAGTGTTTCTTGAGCATCTGCTATGTATAAGACACAGAAGTAAAGTGACTTGTCTATAGCTACATGGCTTGTGAATGGTAAAGATAAGATCAAAAATAGGCAATCTGAATTCAGTGTTAAAGCTTCTCATTCCATCAAGAATCTCTCAAAAAATTATCTTAATGAAGAAAGCCCTCTTGTAAATTTATTTTTAATGATTTTTATCAATTAATTAATTTATTTGAGAGAGAACGAGAGAGAACTCAAGTGTCAGGGGAGGGGGAGGGGGAGGATGCAGGGCTCAATCCCAGGACCCTGGGAACATGATTAAGCCCAAGGCAGTTGTTGAACAAACTGAGCCACCCAAGCGCCCCTGAAGAAAACTTTTATGATTAAAGATGTCCACTGTAGATGTATTTGTGAAAGCAGGAATTTGGGGATTACCAACACATGTAACCATAAGAGAATGTTAAGTGTTAGTACATTAAAACCTTGAGGGATCTTGAAAATCATTTAGAAGCCCAATACTCACTACTTCATTCTTCTCATGCTAGCGTCTGCAGGTACCTGGCAATATCTCCTAAAGGGAGGGTAGCACTGGCTGCCCAGATTTTTACATTGTTCTTTCTGTAGTCTCAACTATTTTCCCATTCTTATTTTTTTCAGAGGTAAACTTTCTATGGGTATATAAACTATACCTAATCTGAGATGTTCAATCCATTAAGCTGAACATAACTGGTGGCACTGTAGATCCTGGAATCACAAAGAACCAGCTAAGGTTCTAGAACAAGATGGTTTCCAGGTCCTCTCCTCCCTTTAATTGCATGAGTTTCTGTGGTAACAGAAAGGCAAAGAGCAGGAAAGAAACTATAGAAGGCTCTAGCATTGGGGCTTACACGAGTTCTGATGAAAGTTTCTTTGAGGCCGACGAATTGGATTTTGTCTTATTAATCAATGGCCTAAAATTATTATAATCAGTGTCTTTTATATTATCCTACTGATAATGTAGAAAAAGAACAAAAAAGGGAAGAAAAATGAGATTTGTGCCAATAATACCATACAATGGAATATGATGGGTCTCTCAACAATTTTACTATGGCAGACATATCATAAAAATAGTGAACTTTATGATGTAAGTTAAAGTGAAAAAAGTAGAATAAAAATTATATAGGATAAGATGAAGGTCAGATTTATCCTTAACCTCTGGCAAGTTACCAGATTTTAGGATACATATTTTGTACATCATCATTCCAACTGATAACTTGAGCCAAGTGTTCTAGCCTGTCTTTTCTTTGCCTGTTTGCCTAACTTTGTTATATATTTTTGCATCTGAAAAGGTCTCTATATCTATTTTAGAGAAAAGCAAAGTAAAAATAAATTAATAAAATAATAGTTTAATATCTCTTACTTCCTGTCCTATATTCTTTGACCTAGTCTAACCTTTAGCCATTTCGCTCTTCTCAGTACAAGTTCTGCTTTATTAGATCTGAAGATTATTTATTTATTTATTATTATTATTATTATTATTATTTTGACAGAAAGCAAACAGGAGTCAAAAGGAAGAAAATGCTTACATTCCTTGCCTTTAGTGTCAAGCTTTTTTTTTTTTTTTTTTAATTTTACTTATTTATGATAGGCACACAGTGAGAGAGAGAGAGAGAGGCAGAGACACAGGCAGAGGGAGAAGCAGGCTCCATGCACCGGGAGCCCGACGTGGGATTCGATCCTGGGTCTCCAGGATCGCGCCCTGGGCCAAAGGCAGGCGCTAAACCGCTGCGCCACCCAGGGATCCCTAGTGTCAAGCTTAAATTGAAATCTAAGTGGGGGAAAGAGTAGTGTGAGGGAGCTGATGGTTCAAAACCAGCACGTGGAAAGGTGAACCCCATGTCTGAGTTTTAAGAGCAATGATCAATTAGCCAGAAATTGGTGAGTAGCTAGCATCAGAGGTCAAGTTGGGAATTGCAAATTTGAGAGTCTGGTATCCAAATCAAGTAAACAATAAAAAATAAGGTGAATTCCCAAGGCAAGACCTTGCATGTCAGAGATAAGGTACTAGTCAGGCAAAGGAAAGATGTTCCGGGGTTTGTTATGGCTGCAGCTGTGTTTGGCTTACAATTTCCCTTTACCATAGTGGTCCTTCTTTTCCTGCTTTTTGGGTCTCATGTGCAGTTGCTAACATCACGCAGCTGGGCTGTATTCTATCATGACTGAGATTTCTCCCTTTTGTCTTCCGGTGGCTTCCACAGATTATTCCTTCAGAAGCATTTTAACTTGCGCCAGTTGTAGTTTATATACTATGGAAAGATACTATGTGTAGTCAGTCCTGTGCCTCAAGGGTTTTGGGGAAAGAGGCTGGAGTGTGTAATAATGGACTGATTCTTCCAAACAGGATCCAAGTCAGTTCTTTGTCTCTCCCTTACCCCTGTGGATGGCACATAAAAGAACACATTGAAAAGGAGTACTTTTCATCCCCAAACTGGCCCCAAGCAATTTCTATGAAATGGTTGTCATTTTACAACAAATGGGCCCAGCATCACTCATAATATTAATAAAATCATTATGCAAAGTAGTTGCTTTTCAAGTTGAATGATAATTTTCTCTTTTCTCTTAGACATCAAAAAGAATCAGATCCTACTACTGATTTTAAAACATACCACCCACCAGGTCTTCCTTGGAAATTCTAGCAGCTTATGTATTTTTGTCCCTGATGGAAACATCTAGCAGCTATGTTTTACTTGTTCATTCATTTGCTCATTCTTTTATTCATATACCCAGGAGACGCCATTTAGTGAGAATTATGATGTGATGGGCACTATATAGCTTCCTTTATAATTTATTAAATCTTAAGCTACTATGTGTCAGTCATCATCCTAGGTTCCACGGATCAAAAGATTATGCGCTCAGAGAGGAAGAATAAATAAGTTGAATAAAAGTTATAGTGGGGACTTACGGGCAGATGGACAGTAATTCCTGGGGTAAACAAGAAATCAGGCTTCATAGAGAAGTTTTGAAAAGGTTAGATGTTGATTTAACTTCTAACTGAAGAAGACAAAACAAAATCAACCCCCCCCCACCAAACCAAAGCTTTCGGACTTTAGCAGGGAAGCACATAGAGACTAAAGAGAATTTGTCCTTGAGCAAAAAAGCTACTATTTCAACAGAAAACTGAAGTCATTTGCTGAAGCGGAAGTACAGTCAGACCAAAGGTATAGACAGCGGTAGATACTATTCCCAGGTATGGTCACGGAGGCAGATTTTCTGAGAAGTGACTCCAATCCCTAGGAAGGGATTCACTGCCTCTCAATGTCCCTACACAGCAGAGAACCCTTGGTAATGCATACTTCTGTCTGGAATAGCTAATGGTGTAACAAAATTACCAATGGATGAAGGCATCTGAGGACTGACCATTCTAACACCATATCATTTCAAAACAGCTTCTTAGGAAGACTCTATGACCTTAAGTATTTTTTAATAGGTGAAAAAAACCAAGAGTTCCTTCCTTAGGTAGGAAAGTTGGTCATCCTCATATATGATAGTATGTCCTTAACATGCTGCCCATACCCAATGACACTGAAAGTATAACAGTAGATGAGGGCCCTTTAGGCGAGAAATATTTTTAAAGTGTTGATGTCTACGAGATATGTCATTGTCTTTTTTTATTCGCTAATGCATTTCCCAAGAGACTTGAACAGTCTCTGGCACTAGAGAGTCACTCAAAAAGTTTTTGTTAAACTGAATTGAATTGAGGGGTGTGATATAAGAGCAGATATACCATGTCTGGTGCCAGACTAACTGGATTTGAATCCTAGCTCTGCTCCTACCTAACCTCAGTTTCCTCCTCTTTAAAATGGGACATTAGGTTTGTTGTGAAGATGAGATTACTAGAATATTTTGAAAACACTTAAGCCAAGAGCAGGCACACAGTAATGCTATGCCGAGTAAGTATTTACTATGATTAATATTACTCATGTCTCTTAGGCAATGGCCAGTCCTGAGCCGGTAAATTCTGGGATTCAACTTCCATATACATCTGTAGATTTCGGGGCAACTTGGCTTCAGAGTAACTTTTTTCAAATGCACTGCTTGCTATACTTTCATGATTCCAAGCTGCTGTCATTGCTTTTCACGTTCATCGCTTTTCTAACACTGTTTCTGTTGAGGTCATTATAATTCCCTATTTGCCAAATCTAATGCTTTGTTTTTCTTTTTTCTTTTTTTTTTTTTTTCAAACTTCATTCAACTTGACTCTCCTGGAGAATTTACAACTTCCAAATACATTCTCCTTCTTTAAATTATTTTTCTTTGTCATTTAGAAGAATATTCCTTTCTGGCCCTCCTCCTAACTTTGAGATACCTCCTTCTTGGTCATTTCTGCCAACTACTCTTTCTGCATCACATTTATCAAAATGACTTATTGAGGTAGTAACATTAACTAACTCCTATTTTGCATATGAGCAAATCGAGACTCAAAGGGGTGTTTTGCCTAAGGTCATACAGTTAATATCTTGGTTTGAATCCAGGTAAGTCTGACTTTTGTGTCTGTATTGATATATAATCTGCTGTTTCACTGATTAGGCTGAGTTAAATCCTAAGAAATCTTGGAGACCATCCTAATAAAATGATAATATTAATAATCACTAACATTTATATAGTCTTTACACTGTACCAGACACAATTCTATAGCTTCACATACACTGGACCCCTTAATCCTCCAAGTGCTATGAGCTAAGTATTATTATCCAATTTTAGAAAAGAGAAAATCAAGGTACAAATTCTTAACAATTCTAAGCAGTTGGCCTTTATTCTGTCAGCAGTTAGACACTCAGAAATATCCTTAAGAAGGGAGGCAACATGACCTTATTTAGTTTCTACAGAAATATAAATTCCAGGAGTATGAAGAATAGAAGGAAGGGATTATTTTGGAACACAGAAATCTGCTCATAGGCTGTTGAGGATAGTCAATATTAAAATGATGAAAGCTTGAGTAACAGTTGTGGTAAGAATGATGGAGGGAAGGGATGTCTGAAGACATTTACCAGATATTTTCATCAAAGTTTAGTGACTGGATGGTTATAGGTGGCAGGAAGCAAAAGAAGGGTGTTGAGGTTCTTTGCATGGGAGATTTCATAAACAGTATGTTTTGTTTAGCTAATTTTAAAATTTGGGGTATTTAGCCATTCAGATTGGCCTTGTGCCCTATTAGTCTTAATTAACTTGTTTCATCTGGAGAAACTGTTCCCCTGCCAGTATGCCATCATGAGCTCTGCTGCTTCCTCCAGCTGATGCATGCTGAGCAGCCACCTTTTCCCTGAAGCCCCGTTCTGGCCCAAGGAAGAGGATTTTGGCTGCTGGCTCAGTGGCCCTTCCACTACTGCTGTTCAGTGACATGGCAACACTCTTCTCCTTGTGTAAGGTACCAGCTGCTGCCTTGCTGGGAGAAAAAGAAATTAAACCACTCTTGGCTGCATCTTCAGCTCCTTCATGACACTGAACTCATACCCAAGACTCCAGACCAGAACTCAAAACCAGACTTTTATACTTAACATCCCTCTGCCCTCCTCACTTTTTTGACTGATATTGTAAGACTGCAGCTATTCACCTCTGGCAAACATGACTCTTCTAGTGAATTTCTTCTTGCCTTTTGAGATGGGTATCCTACTTTGGAAGTTAACGAGTATATGTTAGGTGTCCATTAGAACCATGAAAAACTTATGTGAGATGTGGATACAAAGGTGAATAGCACCTATCCTGATCTTAAGAATCTCTTGGGTTGTTGGAGGAATCCAAGAAGAAGGCAATATGGTTAGCACAACAGCAGAAAGTATAGAGTGTGATAGGAGCACAGAGGAAGGCACCATGAATGGAAGGCTGCCATTGGTCAAGAGTTCTAAGAAAAGCATCCCAGAGCACCTAGGCAACCAGGTGAGGCCTCGATGACACAGGAGAAGTTGCTTGGCTAAGAGCACGAGTGGAATGGTGGATAGGGTCAACAGGGTAAAAGAACTTATGTTCAGAATCAAGAAACAAGGCTGCTGGTTTAGGAATAACACCAACAGGCTCAAATATCATGATTTGAGTCTGGAATTTATCCACAGGATAATAGCAAGACCTTAACGGGTTTAAGCAGTAGTGTGGTGTGGTCAGCTTTGCTTTTTCAAAGTTATTCTGCTGCAGTGTGGAGGGCTAGATTGGGGAAATCAGAGTGAGGCAGGGAATCCGAGGCCATGGCAGCAGCCAAGTAGCAGCCCTGGAGAATTACACAAAGGAAGTAATAGTGAGAAGAGCATGGGGCAAGCAGATTCAAAGGATTCATAAGATGGTGGATTTGATGAGATTTAATGATTGACTGGATTGGAAGAGGAAAAAGAGAACAGTGTCTCTAGGATATTTCGTGGGCAGTAGAGCTTGACCATCTCTTTGAAAATAAATTCCATGAAATATACTCAATTGCATCGCCACATTATCTCCTGAGACATGAAATTTAATTTCCTTTGTTACACTCCTTGTTTGAAGTCTTGAAGTTTCTTCCTGGGCTAGTGTCCTCTAATAATATTAAGTATACTTTTGAACCCTGAAGGAGATCCTGTCATTGGCAAAAATCAAGCATCCTGATGAGCATTTATGGATTATCAGTGGCCACAGCAGCCCTCCATCCAATTCAGGAAACTCTTCAATGTACAGAACTTTGAAAAGCACAGCTGTCCCCCCTGGGAGTGAATTATGTTGGTTTTGACACATCTCTATGGTAAAAAGAAATAATTCTAAAGGCCTACTAAATCTTTTCTCCAGCAAGACACCTACCAGCTAACTGGATAATCAGTAACTTTCCCCCCTCCCCCAATTGAAATATTATCTATCTTTAGATATTACCTATCGTCTTACCACATCCATAAAGCCCTACCAACAACACCAACAGAATTTGGTTTCTTCTCCTTTTTCTTAGTGTCAGTTCCATCCATTTTGTCCATCTGTTTCATTTATTTAAGGATTTATTGGGGGCTACCATGTGTTGGGCACTGGTATGGTTCTTGGGAATATTGTAGGGAATGGAACAAAATGCCTATAATGAAACTAATATTTGGTGGGAGAAGGAAGACAATAAATAACTAACCAAATAAATGAACCTGATCATTTCAGAGACTGAAATAGTATGAAGAAAAAAGAAGAAAATATTATTGGAGCTGGAGAGATCTGGGTGATTTATATGAGTCAATGCAGAAGGCCTTACTGAGTCTTGAGTGATCAAAAATAGAAGCCAGTCATGCCATGGCTTAGAGATAGTGCTTTCTGGACACAAGTCCAGAAGGGATAAGTTTGACTTGCCAGTGTAGATGAACACTTTCATGTATCTGCAGCATAATTTATATCCAGTTGACCTATTCCCTACTTTTCCATATTTGCACTCTGTGGGTTTCCAGGCTAATTGGATTATTTGCATACATATTGTTTCTTGCTAAAATCCTACAATTCTTGAGGGCAAGGATATATCATATATTTTATCCTTTTCCCCACAACCTCTAGCACAATGTTGGGAACACTACTAGATGCTCAATAAATTCTTGCTAAATTCAATTAAATTTACAGTAATAGAGCTGTTTTTCATAATATAAATAGTGAACAAAAGAAATATCTACTAAACAACACAATGACACTATAGCAAAAGTTCAAAAACAGTTTATAAATTTTTCCACAAAGACTTGAGAGATGTGTTTTCATTTTAGTGATTGCTGTCCTTCAATTAGTTAAAGAGTCATCTGAATTTAAGAAAGCATTTTCCATGACAGCTGTCCACATTTCTGAGAGCAAGGAATTTGCCATGACATGACTTTAGTAATTACAAATAATTTCATTTGCTGCTGAAAGACAAGAGCAGGCAAGAAAAGAACATTTGTTTTCTGTATTCAACACCTAAGTCCTTGGAGCGAGCCAATGGCAGGAAGAGGGGCAGGTCCTAGAATTCTTAGTCCAAGAGGGAGTTGATGAGACACAGAGTGAATCTGAACAACAATAAACAGAAGGAGAGGAGACACTGGATCCTTGGACCCAGTCATTATAGCTCCACCCATTATTATTGGAGCTAATAAACTAGGTAGCTGGATCAGACATAGAATGAGGAGTGTATTTAGATCCAAAGCAGGCAGGTCTGGGTGCCCAGAGGATCATCTTGGAAGTAGACTATTAGATGGCCAATTAGAGTCACAGTATCATTTTTGTTTACATTCTTTGGCAGGCCCAGGGATGCATATTCTGCCCAGAACAGATCACAGTGTGATGCTTTATTTTGTATCTTCATCTATGTTGACGAGGTGTCACATTTCTCTATTTCAAGGATTTATGGTTATGACCCTGCTGCCATGGTGTCACCCAGGAGCACAGCATCATTTCAAACTGCTCCATCTCTACAATTATGATTCTGAGTTTTCCCCTCTATTCTTTCATTTCCTCTTTCCTTCACTTCTTGAGCCCAGCATTTTGCCCATTCATTCATTAACTTCAATAAATACTTAGAGAGCCTACTATAGATTAGATACTGTTCTAAGCACAGAGGACATAGTGATGAAACAAAGTCCTTTCCATAAAAGACAAGAACAGACAGTTCATAGAAAAGAAAGATGTATATAAATATATAAATAACCTTTATATAAGAAGCTCTGCTTCATTCATAATCAGAGAGATGCAAACAAAACACTATACTTAGATACCATTTTTCACCTTTCAGAGCGGCAAAAAATTCACTGTTGGCAAGACTAAGGGGAAACAGCATTTTTACACATGGCTAGTAGGATTGTAAATTGGTACGATCCCCATGGGGAGCAATTTGGCATTATCTATCAAAATTATAAATGTATGTAGCCATTGAATCACTTTAGGGAATTTGGACTATAGCTATATTTGCACACAGATAAAATGATATATGTACAAAGTTACTTATTTATTTAATAGGAAAAATGGAAAACACCCAAATGTCCAATAAACTATGGTATAGTTAGATAACAGAACACTATGTGGCTGTAAATCAAACAATCCCAAAAGTCTCAATTTCAAAAATAAAAGTAAAATGAAGACTTTTTCTAAGCACTGCTGGGGAAGGCCTGCGATGGAAGAGCAACGAGCCCAACAGTGTGTTTAATATGTGTCCTTTAATGCATAAAAGCAGAAGAAAGCTAAACATATATATTCTTATTTGCATATATTTGTATGAGGAACCTGGAAAGATCAATAAGAATTTCATAAATGTGGCCATCTTGTAGAGAGTGATAACTGAAAAGTTGTGGGACTGAAAGACCTCAATGTACATTAAAATCATTTGATTTCTGAAACATATGAAAGGATCATTTAATCAAAGATGTTACAAAGTCTTTGTCCTCTTGGCACTTAGAGTCTAGGGACAGAGACAGAAAATGAGACAATAAGTATATAACATAGTGTCTAATGATTAAAATTACTAAGGTTTAAAAGGAAAGTTCAGTAAGGGGATGGAAGGTGAAAGATGTAGTATTTTAGGTAAGAGGTCAAGGGTGGCCACTGTGAGTAGGGAGCAGTAAAAGACAAAACTGAATGAAATAAGAAGGGCATGCAGGGATCCCTGGGTGGCGCAGCGGTTTAGCGCCTGCCTTTGGCCCAAGGCGCGATCCTCGAGACCGGGGATCGAATCCCACGTCGGGCTCCCGGTGCATGGAGCCTGCTTCTCCCTCTGCCTGTGCCTCTGCCTCTCTCTCTGTGTGACTATCATAAATAAATACAAAAAAAAAAAAAAAAATTAAAAAAAAAAAAAGAAGGGCATGCAAATATCTGGGGAAAGAGTGATCTGAAGAGAGGGAATCACAGTGGCCAGGACCATGCTGTGGGAACATATTTATTATACTAGTCAAGGTACAGCTTGGGACTTTCAGAGAGGTAGCCAGGGTGAGATTGTGTACAACCTATGGGTCTTTATGAAGGCTTTGGATTTTGTTCCCTCCGTGATTAGAAGAAAATGGGCTTCCCTTTGTCTTCAGATGCTCTGCCAATTCTTCTAGTCCCTTCTCTGTTCTGGCTTTATTTGCCTCCCACCCAGCCAAGATGCCATGATCAACAGTAAAAATGCTCCCTTATCCTCCTGCTGCTCCCTTTTGCTGATCTCCATTCTTGAACAAATTCTCTATCCACACTGCAATGATGGAGAGTGCCGGGTGGCAAGGAACTGGGGATATCCTCCAGTTGTCACCTGGCAAGAGATTGGGACCACCATTTCAGCAGCCTACCAAGAATCAAGTGTTCTCAACAATCCTGTGAACTTGGAAGAGTTTCATCCACAGTCTAGCCTCCGGTAAGACCATAGCTCCAGCTGACCTCTTGATTGTAGCCTTGTAAGGCTCTGAAGAGAACCCAGCTAAAATGGGCCCTGACCTACAGGGATTGTGCAAAAATAAATATGTGCTCTTTTTAAGCTGCTAAATTTGAAGTGATATTATGTAGTAATAGATACTCAGTACGTTATCTAACTGTATTCTCAAAACACTATAATAGGCCTTGATTCCAGCTCTTATCCCTTGCTATTGGAAGTCTGCTTACTTCCTTACTTCCTTTCTCCCCTCTGGCATTGGAGAAGTGTGAGGGAGATGATTACATCTTTCTCCATATGCTGAGATCTTGATGCCATGTAGGACCTAGTTGGTACTTAATAAATGTTCATTGAATGCCTTTCCCTCCTCTAATACTTTTCAAATACTTGAAGAAAAACAATTGGATTCTTGATGGGGTACAAAAGGATAAAACTTGTTTTGCAAGTGAATGAAACTTAAATAGATCACAGAGGGATAAAAATGACAACTGCATGGTGACATGTGTCTAATGCCAACTTTTCAATGGAATCATCTTGATTAATGAGGTCCTTCATTTGTGCAGTCACTAGGAAAATGAAAAGAGAAGGTCTATTTTCTCTCATAGTCTACTTTCAAAGGCATGGCCTTCTCATTATGAATAATCAAATACTACTCTGAAGGAAGGGCAAACTTGAAATGACTAACTTTTAGCTTTTAAGGCCTACTATTAAAGAGGAAAGCATTTTTTATAAAACCGACATTATGATTTCCCTTGGATAATTTCATGCTTTGAAAAATGACAGTGTTCCTATTCCATCTTCTGGTTAACAAATCTGTTTGAGGACTCTCCTTGCTGAGAACATTCCAAGGGTTTGTTTTTAATTTTTTGAGGGAGTTAATGAGATCAAGTGGCATATTATATTGTGGGTTTTTTTTTAAATAAATGGGTATCCCATGAAATTATAACACACATTTCAGACAGAAACCACTGTCACTTAGTATAATATTTATTTTGTACCCATACATATTTATTATTGTGAATTAAATTCTAGTGTTTATTGTACATACAACACAGGGATCAAAGTCTTTGGAATTAAAGGATGCAGGTTTGTGTCACAGATCCAACTACTGCAAGCTATAAAACCTTGAAGAAACCTGCTGAATGTTCTATGGTATCACTACTCCTACTCCTGTTACCTAAAACCTAGAGAAAGGGTTTATCAGGACCATGAATGCTTGATGTGAGACTAGTACCACTACTTATTAAACATAGCACTGAAGGTCCTGGCCAATGTTGTGAGGAAAGAAAAAAAGAAATAAAAGAAATGAGGATGAGAGGAAAGATTTTAAAAATAATAATTAAACTGGCAAGCTACTGGGAGAGTCTAGCAAAGTGGTAAATACAAGACCAAAGTACAAACCTTCATAGGAGTTTCTACAAAAGCAATAAGCAACCAGAAAATTTAATTAAAATCAAAACCAACCATTGAAGCAATAAGTATAAACAATCTTAAAAAGGCATACATAAGACTTACATGGAGATAACCTTAAAACTTGAATCAAGAGAGAGAAAATGTTCTGAATAAGTGAAGAGACATTTTTTGCTCTTGGGTGGTTCCCTCCCTTATGAAGCTGTCAGTTCTCCCCTAAATTAAACCACACAATGTCCTGATAAAATCTCCATTGAATGTTTTGAAGAACTCAGTAAACTAAGTCTAAAATTTTTGTGGAAAATTAAATATCTCCAAAAAATCAAAGCAACATGAAAGACCACAGTTAAGAAGGAATAACTTGTCTTACTGATACTGAGACTTATCACCAAGCCAAGGTGAAGATGTCAGTGCTGCTTGACTCCATCTATGGAGTTAAGGTAATCGCAGTCACAATCTGATGGGGCTTTTGTTTGTTTTATTTTGTGGTTTGTGAACTGTGACATGCTGGTTGTAAAATCTATATGGAAGAGCAACAAGCCAAGAATAGCCACAATATTCCTGCTGGAGAACTATGTGGGGAGGTGGCAAACAAAATATCAAAACTTATTATGAAGCTTTAATAGTTAAGATGAGGTGTTACTATTTCAAGGAAAAGGTAAATTGATCAATGGAGTAAAATATAGAACTCCTTAAGCAGACTCACAGATATATAGAAATCTAATGATAGATAGGAAACTATAGAACAGTGAGAAAAGGATGGATCTTGCAGTTATTGGTGCTTGGAGAGTTGTTATACTACATCATATGCAAAAATCAATTCCATGGATATTATAGACAAATACGAAAGTCAAACCTATAAAACTTTTAGAAGACAATATAAGAAAATAGATCTGTAATCTTGAGATGAAGGATTATTAACTAAAACTTGAAAAACATAAAGCATAAGGAAATTATTGATATATTTGATTGCATTAAGTTTAAGAACTTCTTTTCATCAAAAATAGCTATAAAGAAAATGAAAAGACAAGCTATGCATTGGCAGAAAACATTAACGGCTATGACAGTCAATGGACTAGGGACCAGAATATAGATATAGATACCTGTATCTCCACCTATGTATCTCTATCTCTTATCTATCTATCTATCTATCTATCTATCTATCTATCTATCTATCTATCTATCATCTATCTATCATCTATCTCTATCCATCTATCGATACAGATTTCTATATTCTGGTGCCTATACCTATAGATACATAGATATCTATATAGATAGAGAGATAGCAGAGAGAGGAGGAGACGACTTCCAAAAATCAGTAAGAGAAAGACAAACAGTAGAAAAATACACAAAAGACACAAGTAATAATAGGACATTCAACCTTATCAATAGTCATGGGAATGCAATTTAAAAGCACAATGTCCTTCCGTAGTAAAATGGATAAATTACAGTAAATTCAAACAATGAAATATTATCAAATGAATGCAAAGATGCATTGGCATAATGGAATTAGGAAGACACACAGAATGTTCTATTTCTTAAACTGGATATTGTATATATATGGATTCGTTATGCTGTTATTCTATCTTATACATACCTTATAACCATCCTTTTAGATTTAATAAATACCGGATCTAAGCTATTTTTTTAAAGGAAGGCATAAGTGTTTCCAGGTGTGGAGATATTACTAGAATCTGTCCTATCTTATCTGTGTAAATGGGCTGGTAGGCCTGCATAGGAATCCTATGATCCATGGGATTTGGGACGTCAGGAAGAAGTAGCTTCCCCCACAAATATTCCTCACAAATTAGATACTAAAAATGAGATTATATTTTTGGCTTAGGTTTTTCTTTCTTAAGAGAAGCCAGGGAAACTATGGAGCCTGACCATGTTTCTAGGTGGGGTGAAAGGAACTTTCTTTCTCATTGCACAAATTAAAAAAAAACAAAACAAAACATTGTGTAGGAGACAAAAATACTTATGATTATACCCTGTAAACCCTGCTCATTCAACCCACTTTACAAGGCAGTAAAGAAAATCAAATGAGACAGTGACTATAAAATAGACCTGCTGCAGGGGTAAGTGCAACAAATATCAGCTTATATAGTTATCATTACCTTATCATAGGGGAGAATTACAAAATGATTTTTAAATTTTCTTCGCAATAGCATTATAGGAATTTTCACATATATAGATCTACTAAAATGTAGCCATTTAGTTTAGGAGAATTAACGAGGTTCCTAGACTCACAATTCATGAAAATTGCAGGTACTGAAGTTTTAAATATTTGCCATATTCGGACATTCTGCTTAGTGGAGGAGAGCCATCAAAGCACATACCTTCCCCAGCAAGGGGCTTGCAGAAACAATAGTCATGATTTGCAAGTTGCTGCTATAAACTGATAGCTGACCGTTATTCTCAAATGAGGCCATAATTTGCTTTTAACTTTTTCTTTCTAATTTATGTCTTCACTTACTTATTTGTTAACTTATTCGTTAAGTATTTTTTTAGGAGGAGAGATTAAAGGCTACTTGTCAAATTAAGAGTTTGAAATTTTGGTCCTGGGTTTCATTTCTTGTTTTGCTTAATTAAGTTAACATGAAAAAGAAAACAAAAAAGGAACAGAAATTTGGGGCAAATGCAAAGTCTCCAGTGTGAGTCTGATATGGTATCACTGAGTAGAGTTAGAGACCCAATAAGAAATGTCAAATATCAGTGATTTTAAAAATAAGTAAAAACAGAAATTTGGAGTACCAAATTGTATCTGGGGAGGTACATGGTGAATGATGCTGGGATCATCTGAGGAAAGGGGGACAAGAAAATATTTGGAGTGGTTTATGTAATAAGTAATTTTAAAACAGAAAAACAGCCTTTTGTAATGTGATAGAAGAAAAGATACGCTTTATGCAGTTTTCTGCCAAATGAGAATTTGGCAACTTAATATTTCTACAGGGAAAAACAATGCTTAATATCCACATATCAGGAACTAAAAATAGCCAAAAGGTGCATTTGTTTGCAGTACTGTCATAACTTTTCCTTTATGTCCTTGTATGCCTAATGTGTCTTGGTTATATTCATTTTATATTTTTATAGCATTGTGCATAGGATGGAAAAAAAAGACAAAACCATATGTTTGTTGATGACCTGGGTCCAAGATGAGAAAGAGAAATGGTATTTTTATGTCTTATGTATTTCCTATGACCAAAAATGTAATTTTCCAGCTGTTCCTCCCTTGCAGAAGTACATACGCCCTAGAGAGTAAATACACTTTCATTCTGTTTTCATCTAGATGACCAACTGATTCTGATCAATCCTACGCCCCAAGTCTGACAGAGAATTATTCAGACCATTGCTTGATTTCGGTCTGTGCCTAATTTAGAAAATCCAGACTATCTCCCTAAATCATTCTTGCCTCTGACGTATATTCACCAGCTCACTTGGCCCTAATCCACCATTTTTTTTTGTCAACTCTTAAATGAAGAATATTCTTCTCTATTACTGTCATGGAATGCCAATGTTGTAATCTTTAATTAGAACCATGCCAAAAATCCACCTTTTCTTTACCCCCTTTCCCCATTAACTTATAAGAGGGATAAAGGTGCCAGCATTATTCTCACCCGCTAAAAGGAATCAATCTATACCAAATTCTCTTGTGTAATTTGTATTAGCTTGTCACCAAGGACAAAATTTACATGTAGTTAAAGATGTGTCACTTCACACATAGCTTCCCAGAACTGCAGTAAAAAAAAAATGCATGCTTGTTTAGGCATTAAAAAAATAGAATTGTTTTGAGAAATATAATCCACTTACACAATGAAAAGTCATGGAATGAACGTACCATATGCCAATAGTGATGTGCTTCAAAGAATAATGAGTTCTATTCTGGTGAGCTTGCTTTAAAGTTCATTGACATTATAGCCAATATATTTACTGCTGGCTTGTGAACAAAGCCCAGGTCCTAAGTTTCTGAATAATGGTGTAAAAGAGAGATATGGCAGAAAGATACTGTGTGCAATTTAGTGTTTTGCTTTTTTTTTTAATGTGGTAAACTGCCTCACTAATTTCATTTCTTCTTTCTATTTGCTTTGGAATAATTTAACTTACAAAATTTTATAAATAAAACGTTATTTTAATAATTAATCCTGACATCAACTTCAAGGCAAGTCAATCCATTTATAAAAAATTCCTTTATGTTTTAAATTCAGATAGATAAGCTCTTTTTAGGGGGTTATCTCTTTGAAGATGCCTATTAAAAAATTGCAAGTTGTAAAGACACTATTTTCTTCCAGCCATTTGTATTATTTTTGCTCTTGCTAGAACCATGCATACTGTAGGAGCAGAATAAATGCCCGCTTCTAAGAATAAAGTTTTAAACTTCTAGCAGGTTATATTTTTCTATTAAAGTTTACATAGTCTAGTAACTAGATTTTTAATTTTAAACCACAGTTTGAGATGACCCAAAGCAGAAGTCAGCATAGAAGAACAATAATGCAAATGAAAAGTTAAGTCTAGAATTGAATATAAGAGATTATATATTAGAGATTATATATTGTCTACCCTAAATAGTGTGAAATGTAATTAACTCTCCATGAAAAAACAAACAACAAACAAGCCAATAACAAACGAACAAAAAAACTAATTAGAAAACATAGATTTCCTAACCACAGGCTTCAAAAAACTAATTATCAAAAGAAATCATTATATTAATGTTAACAATATCCATTTAACCAAGGTATCTTTTTAAAGTGACTTTCACTACAATAACAGCAATTAAACTAATGCCAGATTTCCTTCTGAATTAGATTAACTAAAATTTTGCTTTTCTTTGAATATTTCATAAGCATATTTTCCTTAGAGAAGAGTGGGATACTGTCCTATCTTCTGGCTTATAATTTACTTTTTGCATTATTGAAATTCACATGAGAAAGAAACATCTGAAACAGTGCATGTCTGAAGTTCTCTACACAGCTTTCATGTGTTTATCATGCAAGTATTTATTCATTCAGTTTTCCGTGAGAGCTCACTATGCTCTAGGAAATGTGCCGAGAAAAGTGCTTACAGTGAAGACAGAGACATCAAGGCCCTTGCTCACCCTGAATTTAAGTTCTATCGGTAAGGGGGGAAATAGCAAATGAGCAAACAAAGTATTGATGATTATGTTGTGTTCGAGAAGGAAATACATAGGATGCTTTGGTCAAGAATAAAAAGGATGGGTCCCTCCTTAGATTTAGTGCTTAAAGAAAGCCTCTCCAAGTTAGTGGCTTTTGAGATGAGACTTGAAGGATAAGAAACTGGTCATTTGGAGAATGATCCAGGTGGAAGGAGTACCAAGTAAATTGGTCCTGAGGTAGCTAAGAGCTTGTGGTGTTCTGGGCATTAGCAGAAGACCACGTGGCAGGTGAATGGAGAGCCACACATGAGCAGCACAAGTGGACACTTGAAGAGCTAGCTCAGGACATGGTCATTCAGAGCCTTACAAGCGAGGTGAAGAGTTTGGATGTGATTATTTTATTCTAAGAGCACTATGATGCTACTGAGGCCTTCTCATGAGAGTGAGGTGTGAGATATATGAATTTAAGCTTGACACAATTACTCTGGCTACTTTGCAGAGAATGTTTCAAGTATCAAAAGTGGAAAGGAGGGGTCAGTTAGCAGATGCTGTAGTGGTCCAGGTAGGGGAATTCGAGTTTGACTCGGGGCGGAGCCAATGAAGATAGAAATAATGGATGTGCAGTAACTTCAAGGCAGAATTGACAGGACTTATACCAAAGGCTTGAGGGAAGGGGTCAAAAGTAGTCCCTGGGTTTGAGGCTGGGTATCTTCCTTACTTGCAGAGTAGAAAGACAAACTTTCCTCTTCCCAAGGGTGTACATTACATAAAGGTTGAATTTGTTGAGTGTAAATGCTTGACAGTGTAAGATGTAAGGCAATGCAAGTTTTAACATTGATAAACTCAGAAGAAATATTACAGACACTCACATAGTACACTATGGAGAACAAAAGTACTATGCTTTATAATTAGCAGGGCATTGATCCTCAATTTTACTATTATTTTGTTATTCAGCAGATTACTTAGTATCCTTGCTTTAAAGGTTTTTTTTTTTTTCTGTAACATTGCAGTGATGTCAAATACAATAAACTATTGTGAAATTATTAAAATAGCACATGTGAAAGTGTAATATGGAGTACTAGGAGAGAAATAAGCTTTATTAAAATATTTTCATATGGTTTACCTGACTTCTACATATGAGCATTCTATTATGTCAACATATAAAGGAAGTTTCTGTATCAATGACCAATAAGATTCCATATCCATTTTTTGTTTTTTACCAGAAGATAGTCTCTTAATGCCTTGTACTCTGAAAGAACACATTTATTGAAACCAGAATGATAGTAATTAGCTTCTTTTTTTTTTTTTGGTATGGTAAAATATTTTGATGAATCCTCTATAAGAATATTATAACATAAAACAATATCTGTATGAATAAAATGTTTTATGTTAGAATGTGTAAAAGCGCATTCTTAAAAATTTATTATAGTATTTCTAGAAGAGAACTTCTTTTACCTCATTCTAGACACACAATACTTAATGAACAGCCTTACTAATATTTCTAAACTTCACCATATTTTCAATCTATTGATATTTTTCTACTACAAGATAAAATAGAAGTTAAAATAGAAAGTACTCTCTGAAAGCCACAAATTATGATCATCTGAATGAGAGAGAGAGCACGCGTGCGTGTAATCCAAGCACAGCAGAGTGTGTAATTTCAAAAGGAAGAGGTCTTAAAAGTAACATAATTCTACGTTGGACCAAGTCTTTATGAATATAACCTCATTAACAAATTATGCTGTGTGATAAAACACATTACTGAAATCTATTATGTGAAATAAAACTTAGTATTGAAACATAATTTTCACACACTGCAGAGAGTTAATTATTAAATATATTATCCATTGCACAAAAACCCACACTGTGGATAATGATGTTTTTGCAGAGCCCAAGTGTGAATGACAGAAAACCAATGTTTTCATCAGCCTATTTCACACTGATAAAATCACATTAGATTTTACTTATATGGCATACTTTAAAAAAAAAAAATACAGAATGTAATACGTTCCAATTGTGTAAAATTGAAAAAATATAGGAAAATATTATCAGTAATCCCTGTCTTCACCATCCCATCCTAGTGTTAAAATTTTATAGTATTTTTTTCTGGATATTTTATATATATTGCTCCTGTGTTTTAATTTACCAAAATACAGGAGCAATATATACAGTGCATATAATTTTCTATCCTATGTTCCTCACTTCATATTGTATTGAGAAAATTTCCCCATGTTATATAATGTTCTTTTAATTATGATTTTACTCAGCACATAATATCCTCAGAAGTTCTATTGGAATTTCATTAATTTATTGACTTATGTGTATAAACTTAGTATCTTCACAAGGTACTTTATTTCCATCCAGGCAGATCACATTTTCATCTTCACTTAAGCCCCCCGCCCTTTTTTTTAACCTCAACATCCAAATCTTTCTTCCACATAGGCCATGCAGATTGCTTGTTCAGTTCATTGCCAGGGTTTTTCCTTTCTCTTCAGAAAAGAAGTCTTATTCTACTCTGATTTCTACCTGCCTATTGCTGGTAAAAACGAAAAGCTATTCACTTGTCTACTTGTTTTGTCAGCAGCCACCTTACTAACTTTACTTATAGTTGACTCTCTAGGGTTTTCTTGGTAAAAACATATCATAAGCAAATAAGGAATTATTTCACTTTTTTCAGATATTTTTTATTTCATACTTTTCTTGACTTATTGCATTAGCGACAGTTCCTAGAATAATTATAATTATATCTAGCATAGAAAATATTCTTGGTATTAGGATTAATTATAATTCTGCTAATATTCCATTGATGGATATGATATTGCCTGCCATCTTTATATAGCTATTTTTAGCTTATTAAAGAAATTTCTTTTCACACCTTATAAAAGTTAATATATTTAAATCGAGAAGGGTTGTTAGATTTTTAACAAAAGATCAACATTTCTCTGGATGCTGATATACTGTCTTACCTACAATCTATAATAATAATGGTAAAAATAAAAATAGTCAAATTTATTGAAATTTAATACTTGCCATGTACTAAGCTAAGCATTACACAAAATAAAACATCTTGTTTAATTCTTATAACAATTATATTAGATAATACTATTTTATCTCCAACTAATAGTAATCATATTCATACTTTAGAGCTAACTTTCTAATAATGAACATGTATGTCTGCATTTGGGGAATAAATCCTTGTTTGTAATGAATTACTTATATTGCTTGACTCTATTTACTAGTCTATTACCTAGGATTTTTACAGCTTTACAGACATTTGCTAATAGCATTACATTTAATTCTAATCACAATTCTATGAAAGATATATAGTGATCTCTAGTTTCCAGGTGAAGGGACAAGAGCAAAATGAGGGCATATGTAAAGAATTCTAAAGTTACATAGCTAGTAAATGATGAACCTGAGATTTGAATCCAGTAGTTGAAAAACAGAGAGTAAAACCCTATGAAAATCTCAGTGTTACAGATTGAAAGTTTGTGTGCCCCCAAAATTCATATGTTGAAACCTTAAACCACAATGTAAAGGTATTTGATATGGGGACTTTGGGAGGTAATTAGGTCATGAGGATAGGAACTTCATGATCGGATTAGTGCCCTTGTAGGAAGAGACATGACCTGAGAGAGCATGTTCCCCTCACTCTCCACTATGTGAGGAATATAACGAAAAGGCAGCTGTTTAGGAGCCAGAGGGACTCTCACTAGACTCTGGATCTCCTGGCACCTTGATCTTGGACTTCTCAGCTTCCAAAATGTGAGAAGTAAATATTTGTTATTTAAGCCACCTAGTTTACTGTACTCTATTATACTAGTCTGAACTGACCAAGACACTCATAAAGAAAAATGCACCAGGATGGTTAATAGTATGGAGTCTAGAGCTTCTGTTTTTCTTACAAATTTGTAGAGATTATTTACATATTTTTGGATATAGTTCTCTGCTGGTTTGTATATTGCTAATAAATTCTCTCACTCTTCAACTGTGATTTCATTTTAAAATAGTAATTTATTACACAGAGAAAAACATCAAAGAAATATGCAACCAACTTTTTGGAGTAGTTACTTTTGGGATAGTTACCTTTTATGATATTGGTTCCATAATGTTTGAATTTTATATAATTATATGATATTTATGATCTGAAAAATATGTGATTATATTAAAAGTGATTTCTAGGTCTTCTTTGATAATCTTTTCTGGTATTTCAGCCACTCCTGAGAAGATCTCTACTTTTTCTGCTGTGTCAGCGTAAAAATGCATGCCTTATTTGTTTTTTTGTGGAGTTGAGATGAGAATAATTGGTTGTGTCCTCATTAGATACATGAAAACAATTATATCACAACTCCCGTAACCTTTCCTTTTGAATATTTAACATTTAATGATTTCAAAGAAAGGTGACAAGATAACATTTTAAGAAACTGTAAGATTCAAGCTAATTAACTTATTTTAGATATTAAATTGTCTCTACTCTAAATTACATACAGACTAAACTAAGAAATACCTTAAGAACTAGCTTAACTTTTCTCATTAATTATTTTTGCCTTTTGAACAATATTGGCCCAAACCTAGATATAAAGGAGGATTGGGCAGAAAAATTCCTTCCCCAGGCAAGACTCCTTTACAATTGAGGATAGGCATTATAATATACAACTTGAAATGTGTACCTTACAGACACTTGTCAAAATAAGCAGTAGCAAATAAAAGGATATTTATATTATAAATCATGTTTATGATATATCCCTGTGTGCAAACATATCATTATAGAGCTTATGTGTGCATTGTCTTGGTTGTTTCATTTTGGTGAAATTAATCATGCTTTAGTACTTTTCCAGTAGACCAAGAAATCTGTTGGATTGCCAATGTATTTTTTTCATCCTATTGTTAAAAGCTGGTCATCCTTGTCCAGACATAAGTGCTGCTAGACTTCAAATTTAAATATTTATGAGGGGGGAAATTCAAAACATGTCCTCTTGTGGAAGGAAACACACTCTTGCTTGATTTGTCTCATGGGATTTAGGAAGCACTTTTCTCCCCTTGTTTTCTCATCTAATTTGTACAAATACAAATTTCATTAATATTTAAACTTAAATATTAAAAGAAATAAAATTTCAAACACAAAACCTCTGATGTGGAATGTCTCTTTATGGATCTGTGTTTACCAGGCATATCATCAGGACTGTAACTTTAAACAACCATCAATTCTGACTAGAAATCATCACTTAGAACACAACATAGGCCTCTAGGGAATTGTATGATACAAACATGGGGTAACAACAGAAAGGCCAGCCACTCTGAAGAGATACTTGAGAGGAGCTTGGGTCCAAATTGAAGAATAGTTTTGATTGCAAATGCTTCTTAGAAATGAAGAAAAAGATTAGATGAACCCTCAGGCAAGTAGTACAGGATCAGTCTCTGGAAAAGGAGATAGTAGACCAGGAGCAGAGGGTAAAGTCCTGGAATTCAATAAAAATGGTAAGTTCAGATGATTCAGTAAGTTATAAATGCTCAGGTTTCCTCTTCCAGGGACTTATGATATGGAAATCTTTGCTCTAGTTGTGAAGTATAGCAGTAACCAGAAGATATGCAAGCTCTCTTTGTGAAGCAAATGCAACAGCAGGAAAGATGGGTGAACAAATAATCATAAGGTATTGTGATTAAAAAAAAAAAAAAAAAGGAAAAAGAAAGAAAGTACAAGATACTATGGAAACATAAAACAGATGGACTCACCCGTGGCTGCAGGATCAGACAAAATGTCTCTTGAAAAGTACTACTTAAACTGAGATCCAAAGAAATGGCAGGTGTTGGAGATGATGTAGGGAAAAAGAAACCCTCATGAACTGTTGGTGGGGATATAAACTGGTATAGCCACTCTGGAAAATAGTATGGAGGTTCCTCAAAAAATTAAAAATAGAATTACCTTATGATCTAGTAATCACACTACTGGGTATTTACCCAAAGAATGCAAAAACACTAATTCAAAAGGATGCATGCACCCCTATGTTTATTGCAGCATTTTTTATAATAGCCGTGATATGGAAGCAGCCTAAGTGTCCATCCATAGATAAATAGATAAAGAAGATATATATATATAGAGAGAGAGCTTATGTGTGCATTGTCTTGGTTGTTTCATTTTGGTGAAATTAATCATGCTTTAGTACTTTTCCAGTAGACCAAGAAATCTGTTGGATTGCCAATGTATTTTGGCAATATATATATATATATATATATATATATATATATATATATAATGGGATATTATTCAGCCATAAAAAGGAATGAAATCTTGCCATTTGCAACAATATGTATGGAGCTGGAAAGTATTATGCTAAATGAAATAAGCCAGTAAGAGAAAGATAAATACCATATGATTTCACTCATATGTGGAATTTGATAAACAAAACAGATGAACAAAGGGGAAAAAAGAGAGGGAGACAAACCAAGACACAGACTCTTAATGACAGATAACAAACTGATGATTGGGGAGCCCCGATGGCTCAGCGGTTTAGCGCCGCCTTCAGTGCAGGGCGTGATCCCAGAGACCTGGGATCGAGTCCCATGTTGGACTCCCTGCGTGGAGCCTGTTTCTCCCTTTGCTTGTGTCTCTGACTCTCTCTCTCTGTGTCTCTATGAATAAATAAATAAAATATTAAAAAAAACAATAACTGATGATTATCAGAGGGGAGGTAGGTAGGGAGTTGAGTGAAATAGGTGAAGGGATTAAGAATATGCTGATGAGTACTGAATAATATGTAAAATTGTTGAATCACTATATTGTACATGTGAAACTGATAAAACACTATATATTAATTATACTAGAATTAAAATAAAATGAAAAACTTAATAAAAATAAACTGAAGGGGTACCTGAGTGGTACTGTCAGTTAAGTGTCTGACACTTGATCTCAACTCAGGTCTTGATCTCAGGATTGTGAGTTTGTGCACCATGTTGGGCTCCATGCTGGATGTGGAACCTACTTTAAAAAAAAAAAAAGATTAAAAATAAAAAACTGAGATCAGAAGTATGATTAAGTATTAGTTCAGAAAAGGAAAATATGGGAATTCCAGGAAGATAATGTTCCTGTCTGAATAAGGATTGTATAGTCTCACAAAGCTGTAGACATTCCATTGTTCATTGCCATATTGTGCTTTGAGTGTCTTTCTTGACATACAGTGAATTCCTGGAATAAGGGAATGTGTCTCAGTCATTGTTAAATATCCAACACCTAGGGCAATTCCTGCACATAGTAGAACTTTCATAAATGTTAAGTGGCTGTATAAAATACTTCTGTTTATTGAGATACCTACAAGAATGTTCATTTTCTCCAGGGTTCTAAGTCTGAATTCTGGATAAATTTCCACTGAGTGGACAATAATGCTTCAGTTTTGTTCTCATGATCCATGTTGTTGGGTTTCCCAAAGGTATGGTCAGTGATAAGACATATTACAAAGCATTATTTTTTATCCATTTATCATTTTTCCATGAAAAATTAGACCTTTATTATAGCACATATGTGTAAAATACATTACTTTAAAATAAAGTGTCCTATACATGTCAGAGGAACATTTTAAAATATAAAAATGGAAAACAATCTAAAATTTATTAAAAGTAAGTGTTGATTTGGGGCTCCTGGCTGGTTCGGTTGGCAGATTATGTGACTTTTGATCTTGGGGTTTTGGATTCAAGCCCCACAATTGGGTGTAGAGATTACTTTGGGGTTTCAGAGCTATACAGAATCAAAAGCTTTTAAAGAGATTCTCTTTAGCAGTAGAATCCTAGTTACTTTCACATTTATTGGAAAAAATAGATTAAGTATCTTAATAATAGTCCTTTTGGCTATTTTCACTCTATCAATATTCTCTTTTCTTAGCTGAAATAGAGAAATGACAGCATACATAGTGTGAATCACTTGTCCAAATATAAACCTCATGATGGTCTTTGTTTCAGGCATAGTCTTCTTGACAGCTTTTAAGATAACCAAAGGAAAAAAATCCAATTTGAGATGCTCTCCAACTTTCTCCATTCTTACCTTAGGCTAAAAATACATTTAAACAGATTATAGGGAGATTTTTGAATGAACTCTCAGTTCTTTCCAAGTGACATGGTTTTCAGAAATCATTTTTTGTTTTTATTTTTTGTTTTAAATCTGCTTCCCAACAGCTTCTGTTTTTAATTTTGCCATAATAGGAGGTTCTTTAGAGTACAAAGATTACCCGACAGGTTATAATAAAACAGACTTTAAAATAGTTTCTAACTAAATTTGTCTAAATAGTAATTGATTTGCATAAGGCTTTGTTTTGGCCTTATTCATTTTTGAGGCTCAGGGCTTAGCATTGTATCTAGTACATAGTAGATGCTCAATAGATGTTTGCTAAGTAAATGAAAACATGGACGATGGATATGAAATTCCTTAAAATACCTACATTACTAGAATTTTATGTAGTTCAATTATAATGCTATTTGAGATTCTCAGGTAAGAGGCTCTATAAAGACTTCTCATCAATAATAGTAACAAGCCTTATTATTTGGGAGTGACAGCATATCTTCTGCTTCTTTAATGACTCATATGCCACAGTACATAATGTTTGTTTGATAATGAAACATTGCATCTTCTAGACAGTATGTGAGACATGATGATTTAAGTGGCTGAATTTAAAAATACCTTTCAAGCAGTCTCACTAAATGAACATGCCATACAATAAGGACTAAATGAAATGTTTAGTTTCCAGGTTGAAAATTATTGGTAGCAAGACTGACCTATTTTTATTTTATTTTTGTTATATACCCACAATTTCACTCCCTAATTTAAAACAAAAGTTCTATTATAGTAAAGATAGGATAAATGGCTGTTTCTTATTTTTCTTATGTGCTATTTAAGTCCATAGCCAGAAAGGATAAAGTATCTACACTGGGTAAGCAAAAATTGGATCTAAGGAAAACCACCAAATACTGTACTCAAACAATGTTATTCTTGTGAGTAGCATGATTATAGTAACATAAGAACCAAGAGCATTATAATAAGGGAGGGGAAGAAAAGGAAACTTACATTTTTTTTAACACCCTGTAGATAGTTTTTTTTTTTCATGTTAACATTTTATTTAAACCAGTACAAGCATCATGCCTAACAGAAGACTGTCCAAAATAAACATGCAATATGAACTAGCAGAGACTGAAATCACAGCAAAAAGTTGTGCCAGTTGTTGAGTTTGTTAAATGATGACAGGGAACTGTTAAAATTCACAAGACCAAACCATTAATGTTTCAAGCCTCCTGTATGAGATTATATTGGACCATCTAGATCAGTGGGAACTGCCCTGGCAAGTTAGTGATCTCAAACAATATTCAAGTAATATATGTGTATGAACTATATTCCAAAAAGCACAGTTTCTATCACAACCTTAACATAGTTGTTTTGAATATTACAGGAACATAGTCACTGATTTGAAATGTCAAATGGCATAACAAGAAACAGATTTCTCAAGAACAGTCAACTTGGGACCATTAGTGTTAAGTGGCTTGAGTAGATACAGGGTGTTAAAGATACTGGTTTTCTCATTGTTTTATTTTGTTTTGCCTGCTGTAATAAAAATATCATGAACTGGGTTGCTTATAAACAACAAATATTTATTTCTCATAGTTCTGGAGCCTGAGAAGTCCAAGATCAAGGCACCAGTAGATTTGGAGTCTAATAAGAGCCTTTGACCTGATGTGTAGACTTCGTAGTCTTCTCAGTGTCCTCAGATGGTATAAGGGGGGGAAGGATCTCTCTGAAGCCTTTTTTTATAAGGGCACTAATCCCACTCATGAGAGTTCCAGTATCATGACCTAAGCACTTTCAAAGGCCACACCTCCTAATGACATCACTTTGGGGGTTAGGACTTCAGTATATGAATTTGGAGGGGTACAAACTTTCAGACCAGGCACTCATAAAATTCTCATGCTCCAGCCTGGTTGGTGAGGCTTAACCTGGTTTTACAGGCCTAGAGACACAGTTAGGAGGGCCCAGGAAGGAGAGCAAAATGCATATGGACATACTTGGAGGCTCTCAGTTGAAAGAGGCACCCTGCTGTGCCCTAGCCCTGAGCCAGGACCTGCACTGGCCAAAAGGGAGTCACTAACATGGGCTCCCAGAGGCCACCATGCATCTGTCATTCTCCAAGCTCACACCATCATGATCCCACCTGGACATGAGATTCACTTTTTTTTCTTGGGGCTTTTTATCATATGCATGGGTGTCTGGCAGCTTGTTTGCCAGAGTGAGGGCTGATGGTTATCCCCCAGCATCAATCTCTCTCTGTTAGAAGCCTTCAAAGAGATTACATTTACAATAATTGAAAGTAAGCTGAGACTTCTGGGAAATGTCTGCCAAGGTAGCACTGGGAGGTAAGGCCCACACTCATACCGTCCTAAGAAGTGGGCATTCTCACTCTGGTAGATTAGGAACAGAAGTTGCACAAGTTTTAGTAACCTGTCCATATTTCCACAACTGGGAAGCAGAGGAGCTGAAATGTAAGTGTGCAGACAGCTCTGTATCTCCATGACAACATCTTGTTCACACTCGCAGTCATCAATGAGGAGCCTTAATCTGTTCATTAACAGTTGAGTGAAAAGACGTGGAGCAATCCTGCTATGGCAATGCCATTCCAAAATGATTGAAAAACTCCAGTTCTACCTCTACTTAAAAACTTTAAGGGAGAGTTGATTGCTCTGCGGAATAGTGAGAAAGAAGGTGGGATCAAAACCACCTCTTGCCACAACAGTGCGGCTCCACTTGTGGGAAGAATGTAATGATATGACCACCGCTGAATTGACCCAACTCCAGGACTGTCTCATCCTCTCCATGTCACAAAGAGCACTGAACTAATTGTCCAAACATTTGCACAAAAGCATCGTCACCATGTAGACAGTTCATTAAGGGTGCTTTCTTGGGTATGATCACGTGGAAGTACTGCCTGGCAAACAAACCCCAGCTCCACCAAGACGCAAATTAGAAAGAGTAGTCCAGATTGAATGGAGAATGGGCTTTTACTGTACACTGACTGGAAGAAGACATATTCCACCTCCATTCTTAGGCTCCTGAGCTTAATCGGCAACTGTTAATGTACCCAAATGCCAAAGACGATGCAAACACCCAAACTCTACTTAAATCAAAGCAGCTATCTTGCATTTAGATAACCCTCCATCATTTACAAAGTACGGTTGGATATCTGGTATACTTTGAGATGTAGCATAGCCCAATCTGAAAGCCATGTTGTAAAGGGCTTGAATTTATTTCTTACCTAATCCATCCCTCTTATTCTATTGCATTTCAACATGGAATTATCTTCTTATTCCCATATTCCCAAAAGCTCCTGATAACTGAAAAGATTGAGCCAGTGGACCTGGATAGAAGTAAACAAACGCAATTTCTTGCATCAAAGACACATCTCAAATACGTATTTCCTCAGGAAGACGGAAGAAAAGAAAACGACCTCATCACAATCTGAATGCAAAACAAGATATGATATGCACATTTTTTCTCCTTCACTCCATGAAGTTGTTTCTCCCTTTCTCCCTCTATTCCTTCACTTTCTCTCACACACAATGGGTTTTGTATTACATTATCCAAAAGAAAGTCAAGATGCCCTAGGCATCTATGTTAAGGCAATAAAAACTTAATGAGAAAGGCATAATGATATTAGTCATAAAGGTGTTTGTTCCTGCTTTTGTTTGCAAGCTCAGGGTTCTGTTGAGTCGGGAGATTTTCATGGTGCTAAACAATGAGACTTTCTGTCTTCTCCAGTTTGGACCCTAACCTAATGACCAAATATGTCTGCTCATCACAGGCAGAGTAGAGGGCACAAAACACAGAGGAGGTTAGACACATCAGTCTGGGTTTAACAAATCATGGCTGCAGACATCTTGAGGAGCCTTTTAGAGAACGTTAAAGTCCTTACCAATTGATAAAGGCCACTAATAATAGTAACTTTATACCAACGCATTCACAGAGGCTGAAAATCATCTTCAAAAAAAAATAATAATAATAAGGTCTAATACAACAATACTACCAACCTCAGCACAGATGATGAAAAACATACATGAAAGCAGGGGAGTCTGAATAAGGAATCCATAATGCGTGAGACTTCTCTTTGAAGTTTATTGTTGAAGGGTTGTAAGCACTTTCTAAGCAAAGATGAATTGGTAGTTTATTTCAGAATCTAGAACACACAGAATTTATCATTTCGTATGGACATTTAATGTCCTAGTCTATTTACAGTGTGTATTCATGTCATTCTAAACCATGTCTTTTGTTTTCATGAGGTCTCGAGTTAAAGTCCCTCCTGATGGTATTTTATATTGATTCCTCTAGAATAGACCCCCAAAGGCTATTTCAGTTAGACTTCAGGGATCCAGAATGGCTGCGGATAAGCAGGTAAGCAGTGTCTTTCAGAACGTCGATTTAACGGGCTTAATCTTGTCAGTGTGCTACATACACATCAAGGCATTGAGTGATTTAAACTTTTTATGACTCTGCTGTTGTTTAGTATAACAAGAACATGTAATCATAAAGTTTTTCATCCCATTTTCTTCTGATATTTAAATAAGCTAGCCTCTTTATCTGCTTCTGGGAGGCATAGGAATTATCTCACACCGTTTAGAGAAGAGTAAACAGGAAGATAGAAGTAAAATGACTTGCTTAGAGGCACAGTGGATTCTCCGGAAAATGAAAAACTGATATCAGAAGTCCTTCCCCTCGGGGCTAATTCTCTATTGCACTTCCTTCCTGAGCAAATATACCAGAATCAAATCATCTCTCATCCTTGTCTTAACAACATCTACTTATGTAAGCTCTGCAAATTCAAAATCCCTACAAAAAAAAAAAGGACAGAGCATTTATAGTTGTGACCCACACGATTTAAAGTTAGCTGGGAGGCTGGCAAAACACAGTGTCATGCTGAAGTTATTTTCAGAACAGCAGGCATCTCTTCTAGCAAAGCAGCTAAAAGGATGTCAAACTTGCCAACCTATTTTCTCCAACATAGTTCTTTTAAGATTGAGTGAATGGTAGAAAAATTTTATCTTCCCATATATTCAAATTAATTAACCAGGAGTTATGAGTCAGACTATAAAACAAAGATGCCAGCATGGAGTCTAGAGTTGGACTGTATGCATTTAAAACCTGGTGTGACCACTTATTGGCTGGGAAGCCTTAGTCAAGTTACTTAACCTCTCTGTGCCTCAGTTTCCTCATCAACAAAATGTTGGTTGTTATAGTACTTGCCTCATAGGGTTGTAATGAGGATTGAGGTAATTTATGCGGAGTGCTTAATGCTGTGGCTCATAGTAAGTGCTGATAAATATTACCTGCTGTTATCATATCTACCCAGAACCTAGTCCAAAGTCTGTTATGTTTCTGTCTTTTAAGAATGTGAGCTGTACCCTTGAACTCTAAGAAGTTTTTGTTCTAGTTGGGAGAAAAGACATACAAATAAGACTATATATACAAATAACCCAATAGTATGGAAAATATACATATAAGTGTATATATATTATACAATAGTAGACCAGATGAAGGAATGGTCATTGATGGCCAAGTAGAAATAGAAGGTTCCATGGGAGCAGCCAGGGTGTCGGGGTGGAGAATTGTCACTTAGCAGATATTTACAGAGCATGACAATGTTCTAGACACTGGATAAAAGTTGACTCCCATGACATCAAGATTAGTTGAAAACTTTCAATGAAGGAAATGGAAATCAAACTGTCATGATATATCAATTTCAAAGAGCAAAAGAAATAATCTGGTTAGGCCTCTTGAACCCATGTTTATGTCTGGATTTAAAGAAAATTTCATAAGATTCTTTCTGGGAGAGGAGAAGTTGGGAGAGGATGGTAAGATGTATATGAGGTCATTCCTTACTATTCTTTCATTCATTCATTCATTCATTCATTCATTCATTACTATTGTTTTACTTTTTAAAAACAGTTAAAAATTAATTAAAAAGTAAACAAAAGACACGGCTGAGTTTTAATTATTCCTATATGGCTAGTACCTAGTATAGTGATGAGTAAATGGTGGGCACTCAATATATTTTTGTTGAATGAGTGAATCAAATAGTCTTTAGATGAATTAGAGAAATATCATCGCAAAATCTCTCCACCCAAAACTTTAGAGAAACAATGATCTCAAAGAAAACAAAAACTGACTTGAATCAGGAAGAGGCATATGAGTTCACTAATGTAAGGACCTATATCTTATATTCTGGATGATACTATAGGAAGAGGCAGCCATCATCTTTTCTTCCCCAGAGAGGCCAGGAAGGGCAGCCTGTGGGAGGGGGAAATATGACTAGGAAGTGAAGAAAGGGTATGAAAGATACATCAGTCCAATATTTTTTTTAAACAGTAAGGAAGACTTTATTCAAGGCTATTGTAATAGGAGAAAAATATCGAATTCAGCTCCAAATACAGTAAGGGCAGCTGGAGTCAGAGTGAGGGGTTCAGTAGACAGACAGCTCCTGAGTATGTATATGTCAATAGTAAGATATTATTGCTAACCTGGCCTAACAAATTTCTTTGCTCAACAAAGGCCAAGGACTTAAACATCAAAGGTGGAACGAAGAATTTGATAAAATATTAAGGGTGGAGGAGTCTCATTAAAACTGACCTAGCACATTTCTTGCTAAACACAGGTCAAGGTTGAAGCTTGGTTAAAGAGGGAGTCCATCAGAAGCATCCCTAAGGAGTGTGTTTTGGAGTCTAGCTGTGCACCAATGTTTCCCACACTAAGAAGTTTTATGCCTTTATCTTTTGTGGTCCTTCCCAGGGAATCTTAAGATACAATGTTTCAGAAAAAGCTAAAACATGAAGCCATTGTATTAGGCAGCCTTGGGGATCCTCACCCCTCACATTCCTTTCTTTCCCAATGTCCTCGGGCACTATAGCTTTTTCTGTATTCTGTTTCCCTCCTCCTGTAATACAACCAGGATATTATGCAGAGGTTCTTATATTAATGAACTTTTGTGTCTATTCCTCATTTGAGTCAATTTTTGTTTTCCTTGAGACCATTGCTTTACTGATAGGTTGGATAAAGGGTTTTGCAGTGATATTTCTCCAGTTCACTTAAAGTTTATTTGACTGGTGTATTTGGTAATCCGACAAATATACATTGATTGAGTATCCACCATGCTAGTGACAAGGCATATGAGTCCTTTCCTGGCCAGTGCTGGTGGGACCCAGAGGTTGAACAGAGGTTGAATAGCTCTGAAAGTTGAACAGAGTGAATTGGATTATCTTTATGGCAACATGAACAGACAAAAGCCATACTGCAACGTGGGCAAGAAGAGAAAAGACAGTTGCAGAGACATTGTCTTCACACTCCAGAGCCAGCCAGTATAAAGCAAGGCTGAACCACCAGCAAATGGGTGCTTCTGTGTTCTTAATTAATTTGGCAAAGCTTTTGTTATTTTCATTAAAATGTGCCCCAATCAGTCCCTCCAGTGGCAACATAATGGAAAAAGTTATCTACATTTTTCCCTGCTATAGGAGAGTGTTACATCTACTTAAAAATAAACATAAGTGATGGCTTGAAGATAACCCACCTTTGGTATAGATTACTGTATTTGTGCCACCTGTGTGCATTCTTACTCTCATTTTTACCCCTAAATCCTAAGAATTTATCCAAGGAGAGAAATAATTGCTAGGAATGACTTAGTAGTACCCTCCTCAATCACAATACTCACAATCAATTTTCCTCAGTATGCTAGAGATTGCCTCATCCTATTTACATCTGAGCCTCAAGGGGTACAAGACTCTCCACAGTCCAGGAAAGATGATCCAAAATGAGATAAACTCAGATTTCTGCCCCATAGTCACCTGTAGCCCCAGGCTTTGACTTTCAAGTTTGCATTGAAAACATTATCCGGCAAGGCTTCCCTCACTTCACTTTTTCTGGGGAGGTGTTACTCCTCAGACCAAATTTAACATTTACCATATGCCCAGATCCTAAGAATTCTTGCATTTTATCTGTATGTGTAAATTTGCCGTTTTCTTTAAGGAATAGGAGATACTCCCTCCACTCCCACCAACTTTAAAGGTAGGATATACTCACAATAGCCCTGATTTTGAACTTTTATGGAGTGGCGAAAATAAGTTTGGTGTCTTAAAAAGGACTCCACAATGGTAGTTCAATGTAAAAATTATGTCTGATGATTATCAACTGTGTGATTTCACTGCACTAAAAGCCCTCTGAATTGGGTCCATTTCTGAATAAAGATTGCAACTACTCTCCCAAACACCTCCGCTCTGCTGGAGATCTGGTCCTTAAGTACACTTTCTAGTCTTTTTAGATTCCTATCACATTTGCTTCTTAAATTCTTTTTCTTTCAAGAAAGCCCAAGTGATAAAGGGTAGGTAGCAAATATAATCACCGGTTTCAGCCATGAAAAGGCAAGTAGGGGAACAGGTTTCCACCAGGACAGCCTCAGTACCCTTTCTCTGTGAAGGCCCTTTCCTACTGGGATGCTAATGATAAAGTAGCACCAGCTATGTAAGGGAAAAAAATGGAAGCAAATGAAAAATTGAAAAGACATTTGGTAGCATTACAATTTCTGAGTAATAGGGCATTTTCTGTTAGCAAAACTGCCCTATTTCAAAATGTTATTCCATCAAGTTTTGTGGCTTTATTAACATGTGGATAAGCAGAGTATAACTGGGGCCAAAAAGAGGAGGCCCTAAAACAAGAAACCAGATATTCCCAACAGAATGAGCTTGCTGATGGAGGAAGCAGTTTCTCAGACAGAAAGAGGAAGTACCAGAATATTATGATGGCTAAGTTAGCTGTACAGCAATTGTGTTTATAAGAATACAACCTGGAAAAAAATAAATAAATAAAAAGAAAGAATACAACCTGGGGTTGTCACAGTCCAGGTACATCTGGAATGGTTAGATCCAGGTCCCTGTATAGACTCTGAAAGATGGAGTTGGTTATAATAGATAATAAAAGAATTGGCATATTGATCAGTTTCTAGTAAGGAGAATACTTATGTTAGTTGACTAAAGATAATGTTGTACATAGGTTTTTTTTTTTTTTTAAGATTTATTTTTGTTGGGGGGAGGGGCAGAGGGAGAGGATCTTCAAGCATACTCCCTAATGATCATGGAGCCAGCGGGGGGCTCAATCCCCGGACCCCGAGATCAGGACCTGAGCCAAAACCAAGAGCTGGATGCTTAACCAGCTAAGCCCAGGAGGCCCAATGTTGCACGTTGTTAAAATTGTAATGCATACTGGTGAGTATGGAATCACCAAGGATGTTAAAGCCAGGTATCAGTTCTGCTTGGACTAAAATCAAGAAATGAATTCAAGAAGTGACCAAAGTCAGAAGTACAAAGCTAGCTACAGATAAGGAAGTAGTCAGATCTCTGGAGTCCTGGTGGCCACTTGTCTCTGAGAACAGTCCTGAAGAGTTGCAACCTTTTAGTGAATCAGAACAAGGTTTAATAGTTATTGACAAAGCCAGGCAAGGGCTTGGTATCAGGAAAGAATGTCAGGTAATACCAGCCAGCCAATCACTAGGCACAAGTTCAAGGAGCAGGATGCCATAGCTCTCAGGAACTGAGGCTCCAGAGACAATACAAAGATGAAAGTACAATGATAGAACTATCAGTCCTTGGAGTGGAACTCAAAATCCAAACTAAAGGTGTATTGAGAAAGACAATGCAAGGCCCAGAAAGAGGTACTAGAATCACTCAAACGCCTCCTACCCCAGATCTGAATAGCAAGGAGGTCCCCATCTGTAAGAAGAGAAGAGCAGATTAAAAAAAAAAAAAGTGCTTGCCATCCTAGGCAATCCCCAGATGCTGCTTTGCCAAAGAGCAGGATGCTAAACATTTTGAGAAAGACTTTCTGGACTTGACAAGGGAAAATGAAAGCCAGTCTCGTCATTTGACTTTTAAATGATCTCCTGGAGGAAGGTTATCTTGGAAATATTCAGCATAAGGGGATCTTTTTAAGTCAAAATTAAAGCAAGAATTTTCCATTGACAATAACCTTAGAAATTACCATATGAGCTAGAATTTTTCATGTCCAAAATGAGTGTATGCCAAAAAAATGCCCAAATCATCATGCAATACTACAAAGGATATGAGAAAACCTGGCTCTCAAGTAATTTTTGGAAGTGAGTGCAAATAAATGCTGAGTGTAAGAACTTCCTGCTGGGTGATTTATGTCAAAGGACATCTAAAAAGTAAAACTTGAGAACTCAGGTTGAAGAAACAACTAAAGACTAAAAGAGTAGTTTCCTGCTGGTCATGTGACAATGACTACAAATGATTCCCATGCCACAATCCCGTATTTTGTTGCCCATGCAAGGAATAACACTTAGAAGAAGAGAGATTTTTGCACTGAGAGGAAACTTTGAGCTGAACAAATCTCCTTTATTTTCAGAAGAAGGAAATTAAATGTCATTCCCCAAACTGAGCAGTTAATCAGTTTCAGTGCCACCACTGGATTTGGGACCTTGTAATTTCTAAAATTTCTATTAATCCCAATTAGAGCCCTGAAATCTGAACCATATCATAAAGTCTCTTGTTTCTAAAAGAGTACTCCCATCTTTCTTCCCTTCCAATTAGACTCATTCAGAGTTGCTCAACAGATGGCTTTAGAAAGTGTTAACTCATCCTTTATACATTGGGAAGGAGGTGGGCACCGTAGCTGGTCCCCTCCCAACCTTTCCCTGGGCTTAGAAGTTGCAGGCCCTGTTTTCCACTATCTGTGCTGGGCATCCAAAGATCTTTTGAGGCCCATGAGAGTTCAGGTTCTCAACTTGCTTCCAGGAAATTTAGCATCAGGAGGCTCTGGATTATCAGTTATCTATTGAATGAACGCAAATCTTGCTTTCGAAGAGTCATTTCCGTGGTTTAAACGAAAAACAATTCAGGAGGGAAAGAAGTACTATTTTCCTTACTATAAAAAAATATTCTCTAGCATTCACTTCGTGTTCAAACAACTCCAATCCTTTGGGGACCCTGCTGACCCCAATTTTTTTGATTCAGCTTAGACTGTGCTACGATTTAGCATAATTAAAGACGAAAAGTAACTTAACTGTCCAAGATTACAATGTCGAGTTTGTGATAAGTGTTTCTCACTGCAGAAGGCTGTCTGGTTGTGATTGAAACACCTCCTCCCACTCTTCACATCCCACTCTTATCAGGCGCTGCAGTCAGCATCTTTGACCTATATTTGATTCCCTTTTGCAATATGCGCATTTGATCATGAAAGTGCCTGGGAAAGGTTCCTTCTAAACCACAAAACAAGGTAAGCTGTTCCTTATTTGTTTGAATATACAGGAAGCTGGTGACAACCAATTTTCTTCTTCTACATCTAAGTAATCGAAAGGTCAGGTGTTAGGAGGGATTAGGGAAAGTTTATGAGGCAAACAGCCCTCCCCACCACAAGCTTTATCAGAAACAAGCCCAGCTTTCTTTCATAAGCCTCCGGTGGGTGTCTTATGCTCAGAACCACCAAGGCTGGCGGTGTGGGGTGCACAGTTTATCATCCAGCAGCATCTTTGAAATGCCAAACTTTATTTATTGATCTTCCAATTCTCTGTTATCTTCAACAAGCCACGGGAAAAGTAATACATTTTGTATGGATTAATCCTTGTAATTCTACACAACGTACACCCAGAGATAACTCAAGCTCGCTTTGTCTTCTCATTATCTAAACAGACATGTCTTTTTTTAAGTCATCAACAGAGGTCATCTCCCAAATGCCCTTGTGGAATATTCATTAATCAAATAACTAAATTGAAATGGACCTTCAAAGCATTATTCATTTCCCCATCATTCTCCCAACATCAGTTTAAATGCTTTGTGGGTATAATGATTAGGCTGATATTTAATTAATTGTGAAATTGTGAATTAAGGCTAAGTTAAAAGATAAATCATTCTTCAGTGCATGCGATAGAAAGAGAGAGAGAGCCAGAAAGGGCAAGTGAGCTTGATTGGTGGATCTGGTTGGGGATTCTTAGCAAATGTCCCTTTATTCACAGCACCATGACAACATCAGATTTTAAGGTTAACCTTTGTGAAGCGGAGCTTATTTGTCCATTCCTTCTTGATGGACTTCAGATTCATCACCACAGCAATGACAATCTGCTACAGGCCATAGCACAAATCAAGATATAACCTGCTACTTTTAACCAGCTTTGTTGTAGAAAAGGAAAAGAAAACAAATCACTGAAGACTCCAGTATGGAAATCATAGCCGTGATTTTGTTTACTGTGTGTGATGACCAGAGTGCTATTGTTTTTAACCCTAGGTTTGATTCCAAACTAAGGCTTTCCCTGATCATCCCTGCTTCCATGCCCCTACTGTGCACTAACACTCATTGTCAGGAGCATCACCGTGTCAACCCATCATTATTCTTTACGTTTTTAAATCTTCCTATTTCTTCCTCTTTGATTGTTTACTCCTTGGACTTCAGGGTCCAAGTCTTATTCATCTTTATATGCTCAACATGACATCTAAAGCCAGGTTCTCCAACTCAGCAGAGCTGAGTTTGGTTTGCTCTTCCTTCTTCCTAGAGTGTTCTTTCTCTGTCCCCTAGCTCACTCCTTGGCTTCATTCATGTGGCTACTCAGATGTCATTTCTTTTTTTTTTTTTTTTTTTTTTAATTTTTTTCAGATGTCATTTCCTTGGTGAGACTTACTTTGATCACTGTCTCAGTCCGTTTGGGATGCGAAAACAAAGTACCAAACCTTTACCCAGATTTATTTTTTTTCTTCAGAGCACTTACTATTATTTAATATTATAGTTGTATTTGTTTGTTTATTGCCCATTTTTCCCCTCCTGGATATAATCTCCATGAGGAAGGAAACTTCCCTTTTCTTTTCACCACTGTATTCCCTATGCTGGTACATAGTAGATGTTAAACAAATATTTGATTTAATTAAATAATAAATGATTGGGGAAAGAAGCTTTCTTTTTCGCTGTCATTGCTAAACTCTCAAAAACTACTACAAGAAGAAAATCTGGTTGAGAAGTCAACACACACACACACACACACACACACACAGGAGATCCCAGAGATAAAGAAACAGATTCTTGATTTGAGTAGTTGAATCCAATGTGCTTGAAGTAAACAAACCCATGCACATTTCCATTTTATGAGCTAATACATTTCCTTGCTTATATAAAATGGTTTATGTTAAGTTTCCTTCATTTAGAACCACACAAAAACTCAACAAATTCACAGTCACTTGCAGGTCATCCATACATTAATTTTATTATCATCCATCTGCTTAGAGTACCAGCTGGTTTCATCTTTCGTGATCTGTCAGTGAAACTACATTTGCTTACCCCTGTGGACATTAGCTTCTCCTCAGGCCCCTTCTTTACCCCTGTCAGTGTGTCTAGTTTCCAAAGCTCAGCCCTCTCACCCCAGTTCATCTCACAGAGTATTGGATAACCATCTCTATTTATGACATTTCTGACTAATGTAATCTGACTTGAAACACCTGCTCTGTCCCCCATCCAATCTCTAGAAACCAGTCCCACCTAGTTTTGCCCACTCGGGTGCTGTCAAGCCCTGATTCTGACAGAGCAATCTCTCAGATGCAGAGCACAATAGCACATTACTTATATACAAAAGTTGTCCCAGCAGCTACCTGATTGGAATGTTAGCTCCACTATTTAATAACCATCTAACCTCATGCAAGACACTTAATCTCTCTGTGCCTCAATTTCCTCATCTGCAAATCCAGAACAATAACACTGTCTAACTTACAGGGTTGTAAATGAGATAATTTATGCAAAGCACTTAGAATAGTACCTGGCACATAGCAAGTATGCAATAAATATGGCTATTATTGCTTTCAATAATAGCTAGAACCAGCCCTTCAATGAGATGCCAGAAGGATGAAGATTTTATACTCCCTCATATGTTTCATTAAGCTCAATTGAAAGCAATACTGTCTTTTTTTTTTTTTTAGCCAATCTTACTTCCTGACTAGATAATGAGCTCCTGTAGGGTAAGGATTGCATTTTTTCTTTCTGTAGCTCCAGCCCAGTGATGATCATTAAAAGCAGACTTGGATTGGTTATTAATATCCCATAATCAGTAATGGTTCTTAATATCAGTAAGTATAAATTTTATTAATGAAAAATCAGGGTGATTAGTGACTAGTCTCTTTTCCTTTCTTCCTCAGTGAGCTTTCTTCTGGGTTTAGGTTCCAGGGGACACACTCTTCCTGGACAGACATATGCTGTACCTTATATCCTTGTCTGCTTTCCTTCCCTGGGGAATTGACTGCCCCTGGGAAGCACTTATCAATATTGTGGCCCAGAGCAAACCCTAATCAGCCAGTTGAACTGCTTCACCTCTTCTGAAGTAGAAGCTTGAAACCTACTCAACACGTCTGAGGCCAACAGGATACCCAGAAGCCCTCAGGGTACCAGCAACTTCCTTAACACTAGGCTAAAATGAATTTCCTAAAAGCCTCTTTCATTTAAATCCATTTTAATTACCTCTCTATCTCACTGTCCTAAGAATATCTTGCATAAAATGGTCGCTAATAAAATTTTGATTTTTAGTGGATTGATGAATGAATGGATCAGCCAATCAATGAATAAACCAATGAATGAAGAAGAAACAGACAAGAGATATTTACTGTCTTCTCTATCCTAGGGCCTGGAGGGGGAGGCATTTATCTTCTAGATCTTCTAGAGCATTTCTTTTCTTTGCTGGCATTTCAGCATTATTTACCTCTTTCATTCTTCAAGAACTGATCAAAACCCAAAGAAGCTGGGGGAGGTAGAGAAAGTGGATCCAATAGTACTACCTAACAAAAATTCACTACTCTATAGAGTGGCATATATACTACTCTTGGCTATCTCTTTGCTTTTCACAGAGACAAAGAAAACTCATCCTTCAAATCCCAGGAAGGAATTGACTGGCTCCTTAAATAAGCCTTCACAATGCCACACCCTCCCCCTCCCTACTTCCAAACAGCTATTCTAACAGGAGTGGCTTGAATGGAAGGGCTGTGAGTGCTTGCAGTATAACGGATGATGTGTAATTCAAACGTTGCCAGCCATGAGGTTTTGCTGAAGCATGAAGATTGCTAACTTGGAGAGATGGCTGTTGTGGATAAACAAATCAAAGTAAAATTCACAGGTCAATTACTCTGAAGAATGCCCTACTAATTTTCCTTTTTGAAAAAGTACCTGTAAAGGTTTTCAAATGAATCAGAGGCTTTCAACCAGCTCAGCTGCTTTGACTAACAAGTGTTTCTGAACCCTTGGGATAATGATGGAGAGGTCTCCAGGCTACAGGAGTTTAGGAGGTACCACTCCAGAGTGGCACATCCCTTAGCAACCAGTAATGCAACTAACAAGCTACATCTTGTTTTGAGCAAAGCAGAGCTTTCTTAAAATGTGCCAAACAGTGAAAATCAAGTCAAAGTCAAGGCCACCTTTCTTTTTAAAAAAATGAATATTCCAAGAAGTCTCTTGTAATTTTTCACTGTGGTTGTTCAATTCCAAGGCTGCCCAACAAGATGAAGCAGTTGGTTGAGACCAGGAATCCAAGACCTTTGGATCTCATGAATCAGTAAAAATCTCCTGCCTGCCCCAAAATATGAAAACTACCATAGGGTTTCCAACATTTTTATTTGCCAAATATAGGCCATAAATTAAATGACATAAACTAATAATTACTTTCCACTGTGATCATGGGTTAATAAAATAAAAAATAGCAAACAAATATCAAAAAAGGTAAAGAGGATACAATTTCAGAAAGAAAACACAGACCTTTAAATGGAAATGCAGCTTTAAAAAAAGTTCCATGTTATTCTTACTTTTCTAATATCACAGAAGATGGATGCAAACATTACCTCAACATTGGTCTTCAGAGTAGCCTCTGAAAACCAATAGTCTAACTTGTAGCTGTATGGCTAAAATGCTTAAGTAAACGAAGGCAGAGATAGATGTGGGAATTATCATGAAATGTGTTTTAAAGATCCATCCATGTCTCCTAGTGCTGGCCTCCCTGTCTGGCTTATCCTGCTCTCTTGGTACCTCCCTTCCCCCCATATTCAGGTCAGGTGGCCTCTGCCCTCCAACAGAACACCCTTCACTGACTGTTAGGGATAGGAACCTTCAGAAAGTCCCTCCCTATGCTTTTTATTCCTCATCTATAGAAGAGAATGCAGCCAATAGACTAGCCTTTAGAATCTATTCAGTTCTAATTCCAAAGACCTTTCCATTATCATCCCCCCAGAAAGCTCTTTCCTGCTTGTTCCAGGATCCTATCAGTGATATTTCTCTAGCACATCTTCTCCTGTTATTCTAATACCCGAATGTTTTTCCCCCTTGGGAAGTCAACTCATGTGGTTCTGGTGGGGCTGAACTCCATAGCCCACCCCCATCCATCCCAGATCTGGTACATGACCCAAGCTGGGCCAGCTGGAGGGGGATCTTTGTGCTGTAGTGGGAAAGATGGTTTTGCTGGTTATAGCAAGTTGAATAGCGTCCTCTTAAATTTCTTGTCTACCTGGAACTTTGAAGTAGGATCTTGTTTGGAACAAATTCTTTGTAGATGTAATTAAGGATCTCAAGAAAGATCAGTCTATATTGAGTGTGGCTCCTAAATTCAGTGCCTGGTGTCCTTACAATAGAAAAGAGAGGAAGATTTTAGGTAAGGAGACACAGGAGAAATGCAGAGAAGGCAATGTGAAGGTGGAGGCAGAGATTGGTGGGATGCCTCTGAAGTCAAAGGAATCCCAAGGATTTCCAGCAAACACCAGAAGCTAGGAGGGAGCCATAGAATAGATTTTTCCTCAGAGCCTCCAGAAGGAATCAACTCTGCTGACACCTCAATTTTGGACTCTGGCCCACCTGAACCTCAAGAGAACAAATTTCTATTATTTTAAGTTATTCAGTCTTCGTAGTGATTTGGTAAGGCAGCCCAATGGAACTAATATACTGAGTTCACTGAGAGCCATCTTAAGCGCCAGAGAGAATCTTCCCTAAGAATGGAGGGAGGGAGAATGAGCTTTGATAATAATATTGGGTCCCTCGTTCCAGCTAGGTATGGAGTCAGGGGCACCTCTGGACTTCCCAGTGTGTGAGCCAATAAATAAATGCTCTCTCTTTGTTTAAACTCATTGGAGTTAAGTTTCTGTCATGGATAGCTGAAATGCCTCTGATGAAAACACTGCTCAGCACTGAGATCATCGTATCCAACTTCCGAGGTCCAGCCATGGTAGTGTTTTCTCCACAAAGTCTTCCCTGGGGTCCTCAGTCTGAAAGACTGGTTTCTTCTCTGGGTTCCTACAGCTCTATTCTCCTCCCATACATGATGCTATTAAACTCGTTTTGCCTCCCGCCCCCCCCCCTCCCCCGGAACTTTAGCCTTCTGAAAGCAAGATCCTCATCCTTATCTTTTTTTATGGCATAAGTTCCATTCCATTTATAAAGTGGGTGCTTGGTGCATATTTGATGAACAGATACATGGGAAGAGGATGGAACTAAGAGTGGGATTTTAGTATTTTTTTAAAGATTTTATTTATTTATTCATAGAGACATAGAGAGAGAGGCAGAGAGAGAAGCAGGCCCCATGCAGGGAACCCGATGTGGGACTCAATCCCAGGTCTCCAGGATCACACCCCGGGCTGCAGGCGGTGCTAAACCACTGTGCCACCAGGGCTGCCCAGAGTGGGATTTTAGTATTGATGGCAGAAGGAGAAAAGAACCATTTTGTCACAAGGGCTCTCCGAAGGCTCCTGATCATACCAAATGCACAAATCCCCAGTCCGCTCCCTCATAGATTGCCCTTTTAAGGAAACCAGCCAAAGACCAGGACCGCTGTGAACAAGTGTTGGGCTGGGTCCTTTGGCAACACAATAACTGCTAGGCTTTTGTAAAGGGGCCACTGTTACTTCAAATCTGAAGGACCTATCATATCACTCTCTTCTGTTTGAAACCTTTCAGTGGCTTCCCACTGCTCTTAGGACAAAGTCCAAATTCTTTTTCATGGCTCACAAGGTCCTTGGAAATCTGGCTCCTCTTTATGTTTCTCATCTCACTTCCCCAAATGCCCACACCTTGATTCTACACTCTGTCTTCTTGCAATTCCTTGATCCTGTCAAAAGTTTCCTCTGCTCTTTTCTTGTCATTGTCTCCCTCTCTCCTCTGGGTCTTTATTCTTCTTTTAGAATAATCACTCTGCCCCCAGCTATTTCACCAAGCTTACATTAGACATCTGCTCAGTCATTATTACCTCCAGGGGTCTTCTCTCACCCCCTGGATCACCCCAGTAGCATGCTCCCAGAGCACTCTGCACTTCTTTAACATAACATACTGCCCTGCATTGTGATTGCCCATTTGTTTGTCAATCTCCTCATTATATTGCTTGAACCATGTCTAGTTTGATCAACATTTCATTCCTAACACACAGCCTGAGTAGAGATGCTTAATATATAGTTGTCAAATGCTCCACTGGTTACATACATACATACGTACATACATAAATGGGAATTTAATGGTAACTTTGCAAGTCTAACTTGATTCTCGCCATGTCATCCTTTGTTCATCACTCTCAAGGAGTGACCAGGTCCTCCTACCTGGACCAGAGAGGAAGGGAGGGAAATAAAGTCTGTAATATCAGAGAAACAGAGATGGGTCACCGTAAATACAGAGCACCTGTTCCTTTAGCTGTCCATGAGAATAGTAATGGGAGATTACCATGATGTGTTTAGTATTTTAAAGGCTTGATGAAAGTTCTACAAATGCCTATGACAAGCTTGCACATGCTAACAAAACCAGATTGGGCCTGGGTTGTCAGAGGTAAAGTCTGCATATGGCAGACCATGATATGCTTTATTTCTGTTTCTCCTAATGAAACTCTTGGGGATTGCACTCCTACTTGCAGGCAGACATGGTCATGCAAGCAGAATAGCTTGTTTGGAACAAATTAGAAGGATTTAGTTATTACTACTGGACTTCCTAGTCTCATCTTCCCTTGTCTCAGCAAATGTAGCCCAAGATGCCATGAGGTTTTCACATGGACCTCATAGACGGGTTGTGAACAAGAAATAGACTTATTGGGATAGACTATTGAGATTATTTTAAACTTGTTACAATAGCATAACTTACCCGTTTTGACGGAAAGACTACTATTATTATTTTTATAATCTCCAAGATCACGCATCATGCTTGGCACAGAAGATATACACAGTAAGTGTCTGCCAAATGAACAAATGAATGAGTGAATGAATAGAAAACAATTACCTGAAACTAACTCACTGTAGACGTGGACAAATCAGAAAACAGACTTTGAAGATAAAAAAAAAATTACATGTGAAATAGATGCCTCCAGGGATTGCTTGCCACAGCCTTATTCTTATACTGAAGTAAATAATTTTGCCAATAAAATTCAGTTAAGAACACATACTTTATAAGAACCACTACTAATAAATCTAAGCTCTTTGATTATATCAGTCATGAATGACTTTCTCCAAAATATCAGGGATGTAGGATTCATTGATATTGGTCTTAGCTTCTCAGTGGGATTTTTAAGACTTCATAATGAATCCAAGAAGTGGTTTGCCACTTACTTGATCAAACAAAAGCCTCTGATAAGTAGTATTAAATCAGTTGGGGACCAATTTTCAGAATATCTTTGGTAGAACTTTGTGACTGTGTGACTATGGGCACCTGTTGGAAATAATAACATGGCATATGCTGTCGTGTGTGTCTTTGCTCCCAAGTTTACAGATGCCCACAGTTTGACGTCAATACCGCAGGCAGGGGCTTTTTTCTCTCGTATATGGATTTTAAATTAAATTAACTCTAATCTTTAAGTCGTCTCCCAGATTATAAAAGCTGAATGCCTCATTAATGATGAAAACAGTAGGAGTAAATGTATTGGAGCAGGTTGAGCAATTTAAGTGCTTTGAAATACAACTAGTCCAAAGCAAAAGTATTGCAAACTATCCAATTAAAGGTTGATTCCAGACATGCTGATGGAGAAAAGCTACTGGAGCAGAGTGATCATGGGGAAATAGTTGAGATCTTCTGAAGACAGCTCACTTCTTGCCCTCTATTCTTTGGGTCCTTCTGCTGTGTTCACATGAATCTTGTTTTCTATCTGAATCATGATGGGCCATCTTCTTCCACAACATCCTCCACTTCCAAAAGAGTCTATTAGTTATTTATCGCTGCATTAAAAAATGACCCCAACATTTAGCGGCTTGAATCAACAGTATTTATTTTCTCATAGCTTCTGTAGGTCAGGAGTGTGGCCACAGCTCAGCTGGATCTTCTGCTGCAAGGCACCTCACAAGCTTCAGGCAGGATGCCAACTAGGGCTTCAGTCATTCCAAGGCTTGGAAAATAAGAATTCTCTTGGTGAGGGATCCACTTAATTCAGTTAGGTAGTTGTGAGCAGATTCATTTCCTTGCAGGAATTTGACCTGAGGGGTGTCAGTTCCTTGAAGGCTGTTGACTAAAAGAAATATCAATGGATATTTGTTATTAAAGCAGCCCTCCATTAGGGAAAAAATTCTATGATATGCTTTAATGTTCAAATTAAAATAATTCTGCATTTTTACTTCATCCATCCCATTATGTAACAACAGTTAATACATACACAGGACTTACTACATTCCAGGCACTGCTTCACACACAGTCTGTGCTATTTGTTATGACAGCCCTTGTAAATTAATATACCTGTCATCAGGAATATTAATGTCCCAGGGTGATGTGTCATATAATACCGTGGTTTCCAGTGTCCCCTGGCACATCCCAGTTTCACTAGCTCAGGTGTGGTGGAAAGCACTTGGGATTTGGCAGCCAAAGCAAGAATGATCTTGAGCATGTAAAATTAGGCCAGCTCCATAACTTTCTGTAAAGTGAGACTAATAAGACCTACCCCACAGGGCTGCTGAGGGGATTAATGAGATAATGTGAAAGTGTCTGGCACAGTAGCTGACATATATTAAACCCTTAGTAAATGTCATTTATTGCTTAAATGGCAAGTCACATGTTAAAGCAATTACTAAAGACACATAACAGAAGCATGGCCGCTGTTCACTCTATCTCTATGTCCATGCTATTCTGGAAAGAGATGGGAAAGATTCTCAGTTTTTTCTTCAGTGCAGGCATTTTCTTTATTTGCCCATTGCAATTTTTGTCCATGCTGGCCCAGATCTTTACTACTATCCTCCATTGTAAATGCAAAAATATTAAAACTCCAGAATGGTCCAGTTTCCAGTGTTCTATGAACTCTTTAGACTGAAGATGATTCAGAAAATATCTAAGACTCAGTGTAACAAAGAACTCCATCAGAGTGAACTCCAGCTCAATTCAACCGATGCTTATCGAGTACGTAAAATACCAGGCAGTAAGCTATTTGTCCATAAACTGAAATCCAATGACTAATATAACGAACACAATCTCAGTTTATAGGGAAGCAAGAATAGTTACAAGAACAGAAAAGATACTAATTCCTGTGTGTTTTATATTGCAATTGTAGACACCCTTTCCAAATATAGAAATTAACAAAGGATATAGCTCATGAGATGGTGAGAAGTCTAGATGAGCAATCATTGAAATAAATGGAAACATTAAGCCTAAATATGAGAACCAGGAAGGACACTTCAAATGTTTTAAATTCTTAGAAATCTATCATATGGAAAGAGATCTCATCTCTGTTGCTCTTGGTAACAAAATTGTGACTTATAGTGAGGCCAAATTTACTTCAATAAAAATAAATTTTTTTGCTATGGACCAAATTGTGTCCTCCTACCCCCAGTTCATATGTTGAAAACCTGACTCCTCAATGTGACTGTATTTGGAGATAGGGCTCTTAGGAGGTAGTTAAGGCTAAATGAGATCATAAGGGTAATCCTATAGAATTGGTGGCATTTTAAAGAAAAAGAGAGAGAAATACTTCCTCTTCCGGTGCATATACTAGGGAAAATTCATGTGAAGACAGTGAAAAAGTGGCTGTCTGCTCACCAGGAACTCAATGGGCCAGAATCTTGATCTTGGACTCCCCAGCTTCCAGAACTATGAGAAAATGAATTTCTGTTGTTGTTTAAGTGAAGCATCATGGTTTTTTGTTATGGCAGCCAAAACTAAGACAATGTTTAAAAATTGAAATTGAATGATTTAATGAGCATTGAGTAGCAAGCAGAGGCCCAGACACATGTGTGCTAGAGTGCATGATAGAAGGCATTTCCAGAGTGGTTTAGATGTTGGAGTGGCTGATATTTATGGTCCCTTTCTCCTCTGAGATCCTATGATTTCATAAATCTTTAAAGCCATATGGACACAAAACCATCTTCTCACTTTATGGAAAATGAAGACTAGATAAATTGGTTTTGTCTCTGTGTTAACTCTGATTGACAGGGGCTGCCTTAAACATGGTTTTGAGAAGGATTTTTGAAGCTGTGTGAAAATAAATCCATGACAAAGAGAGCTAATGCTTATTGGGCACTTGTCATGCCTCTGGCCCTATGTTAAGCACAGTATTTGTATTAATTGACTATATACTTGCAAAACTCTAGGAGTTGGGTCCTAGTAGATTCAACATTTTTTTTTTTTTGATAAGAGAATCAGGGCATAGAAAAGTAACTACTCAAAGGCCACATAATTAGTAAATGTCTTCAGACTACAAAACTAGTAGTTTGGCTTCAGAGCTTTTGCCTGTAACTATTACTATATACTTCTCCATCAATCCACTTGCAATATTTAATCTGAGTTAAGGACGCTAAAGAGTTACATGCTCAGAAGTCCTCATCTCATGATCTGTTTTGGGGGAAACTCAAACCAGGAAAAGTGGCCATAACATTTTTATTTGAATGACATTGCCATTCAGACACACACCAGAAGAAATTTAAAGACTCTTTAATTAGTTGAGTAACAGATTAGTGCTCAGTATTTCAGATTCTGCAAGTTATATGGAAGCAGTGTTTGGAACTCCATTATTTCTTCCAAAATTCTGGGACCATATTCTCTCAGTTCATGCTATGATGAGTAGTAGAATGAGGTAATATCTGTTATTAAATCACATTTCTCTGGCTCTTCAGCCATACATCATTGCAGGAGCACCAACTCCTTTCTAAATCAACTCCCACTCTCAGATATCTAGGTAAGCATCCTGAGGATCATGTATGCTCAATACTTACCCCAGTCATCTCCTTCCTTCCATAGATCTCTCCCTCTCATCATTATCTGCTGTTGAGTTTTCTTATGCAATCTCTTGTTCAGGTTACTGATAGTTGCAAAACCATTTCCTGTCCTGTCTCATCACCCAATTGTGTCTGTTGAAAGTTATATTATTGTCTTTCTCTTCTCTGGTCTATATTTGGTCAATCTGCTCAGGTACCCATGTCTGTTGAGTACTCTATCAACAGTCACCAACTGTGACACACAGAAGTAGGTTTTTCCCCCAAGACAAACACAGCCTTCTCTCCCATTGATCCCATCATGCCCCTCAGGATCTGACAGACAAGCAATACGAGGCATGGGGAATTCCATGTCTATCCTTGCACAAGTCTCCATGTGTCTCACTTTAGAATTTATTTAAAGTAATCCTTTCTATCAAATTGGCCTCAAGAGTCCTGCATCTTTTCTCCTTCCAGAGAATCCCTGTGTTTCCTTTATTGTAAAGAAGGTGAGGAAAGATGATAAAAATCTACAGTCCTTGATCCTGCATTTTAAAATGCAAGATGTTAAAATCAAATAAAGTAGGTCAAGCCTTCTCCATATTTAGCAGAGACTAGTGCTTTCCTGTATCAGCAAATATTAAAGTTGATAGGCAATCAAAAGTGCTATATCTTCCTTTAGTATAAGAAAATATTACTTAGAAGCTAACATTCTATTTTTATCTTAGCCAAAGAAGTGGAACAAACCCAACTATATGACTTTATTGCTTATGATTTTGTAGATGGCTATTTTGTACACTTAAGTAGAAATACCTTATTTGTCATTTATTTGGACAATGAGTAATAGTTAACACTTTCAACTAATTAATTATGAGTGAAGTCTGCTTAAATGCAGCCTGTGGTTGAGCTTATAAAACCCTCAGGGTTTTGAAAGCAATATTTAAAGTTGGAAGGTCTGATAGAATAAAATGGAGGAATGCACAAGGAGGAATACTATTTGAATTCAAGGCTAGAGGTACCTGGGGAAAACTTTAAGTCTTTGGTTTATTTTAAGATTGGAGAAAGTTATGAATATCCTCCATTATTCTGGGACATAATAGCACTCAGTTGGACAAACATAATAAAATGTGTAAGTAAAATTAAATGATGCTGCTATTCTTCCTAATAATAACAACTGTAACATCTAGGGCATATGCTACATTCCTTTAATGGAAAAAAAAAAAGAGAATGTAAAAACCTCTAAAGCAGGCTAACACTATTAATACAATAAATTATTTTCTAAAAATTCCCCTCACTAACATCAATGAATGATTTTAACAACTTTCAATGTAAAGAGATGTTGCCATTGGTTTAATGGAGAGAATCATTGAGTTTAAGGACTTTGTCATGGGGGGACTGCAACTTGAACCCTCAAGTCTTTCATCTCCTCCCAAATATGTCACCAGACTCATGCTTAAGCCTATTTGAAATTGTAATCACTGCTCAATGAGGATTTCAGAAACTCTACTTCTAATCTGTCTCTTGGAGTCCATGCTGCTGCTCGGAAGATGAAGTCTCTTATCTCTGTTATAGCCCAGCAATAGCCAGATCCAATCCTTCAAAGTGGGGAGCAGTTGGGGCACTGGCTGAAACCTTAACCAACTATCTGCAGTTTGGCCTCAACATTCTCGCAGTCTAAATCGGGCAGGGGCTCCATAGCTGCTATTTGCCCTGTGCCATCCTCTGGTACCACAAAAGAGCAGCCCTACCTGGGGTGCAGGTTGATCTTTTATTAGCTGAAAGTACTCTTCTTGGTGCATTTGTTACCTTATCTCTTTCTCTTGGGCAAAATGAAATCTAAATGCATAGGACTTATCGGAGGAGGAAGAGAGAAGAAGAAGGAGAAGATGAAGCTGTTCAATATGCAGGAAAGGATTGATGTGAAGGTTACTAACATGATCATACATGTGATGTGGTTAAACATCCTGACCACTTGATGAAAAGAAAACTCATGGAGTCACCCAGTGGGAAAGCCTTTTACCAGCTCAGACCTTTCTTCATCCCAATGAGTGGATATTCCCCAAGAAAGAAAGAGCTTTAAAATATCTCTCTGCACCACAACATCAAGAAGTCTGATTTAACAAACAAAAAAGCAGTATCATCAAGAACATAAACACAGTTTAAGTTCACTAAACTCTATGTGTGTGTGTGTGTGTGTGAAAGAGAGATATACACACAAAGAGAAAGAGAGAGACACTTCTATCAGTTGTGAATTTAAATTGTGTGAAACCTGAAACTTTTATAATGTAGGGCCCACTTTAAAAAAAAGAACACAAAAATATAAATGAAATGTGGTTATCAGAATAAATGCTTATTTAGAACAAGAATAGAAATTACAACAAATTATAAGTTTTTGACAGCTGCCAAATACCATAAAAATTTCAAAACTAATGATGATTTTTATTAATTAGCTACCTGACATATCTGTATGTTACTTTTGGCTGCATATTCTCTGATGGCTTCTTCATATGACAATAATTTTGAAATGTAATTTTTCTTAGAAAAAAAATAAAACAATTAGTCATTTAGAATTGTTGACATTTTTATTATCAATAGTTTAGAATAATTTCTTTTACCTTTAACACCAAGTAGATGAAGAAAATGAAGACAATAGATTCAAGCAACTGATGGATGTGCAGCATGACAAAGTTTAAGTGAGATTTAAAATGACAATTATAAGCTCCATGACTCCTTGTTGTAAAATAAACCACTTTTCTATTATGAAGGAGGGTTATCAAAACACCATGAATCTTTGTGAGAAAAATAAATTCTTTTATTGAACAAGACTATATGTGAGACATGGAGAATCAGTAAGTCAAGGTTCCAACTCAGAATATAGAAAAATAGAAGCATAAGTTACCAAGATAAACATTCTTGGACATATTTTTTTTGCTTCTCAAAAGCCTACTTCAAGTTATTGGGAAGAATCAGATTTGCTTTATACATTTATCTATTTCTCATACATATAACAAAGAATTTGTTGAAGAAAGTTAGGCCTGAATAATGTCAAAATGGGGTTACCTATTTTTCTTTGGGATAAAAACATATCCAATCCTAGATAGAAAACATTTTTCCATTCTCAAAGATTTCTAGAAAAAGACATCCAGAGCTATCCTTAAATGGAATGCTAGTGTTTACATTGCTCTCAAAGATGAATTCATGGATCTAACTATCTTACAGAGTGATCTCAGTTTCTGTTTTGTTCCTGCTAAAAAAAGACTAGCTTATGCATAATCTTTTATGTTTCAACCATTCATGCAATTTTGCTAAACTCTCCCCAAGTTCTGTTCTTTTGTTTCTAACCAGGAAAATTCTAGTTGCTTTGATATTTTCTCACATAACTCTTAATCCATTTTTTATGACTCTTCTCCTAATTTGATCCCTCTTTAGTTGTGCAGCTCAGTTTAGCTCATCTTATATAAAAATTTGTTATTGTATCAGTCAGGAATGTGTTTGCCTGAAAGTAACAGAAACATCAACAAACAGTATCTTAAGCAGGAAAGGGGTTTATTTGTCTTAAAATGCAATAAAAGCACAGGAGTAGGCAATAAAAGGCAGGCTGGTAGCTCAGTGATGTCATTAAGGATCCTTTCTTTTCCTTCATCTTCCCTCTCTGCTACCCACAGGATGAGGTCTCTCTCAGCACACTTATAATCTCCTGGTCACTAGATGACTATTGCACTTCTAGGCTCATGCTCATATTACACACAGGAAGATGAAGGAAAGGACTTCACTCCTCTGGCAAGAGCCAGAAGCTATTTCTCTATCCATTGAATCAAGGTTGGCCTTGTAACTTGCCATGACCAAAAGAAGATGAAAGAATTAAAGATATTCCATTTACAAGCCTGGGCCTAAGAAGTCCTGCACTCTATCACTCTCTCTTGGAAACCTGCTTTGATATGACTAAAACTACCATCTAGAGGGAAAAAAAGACCATGTGTATCAGAGATTAGCTGTCTCAGTGGAGGCTACATTAGATCAGTAAGCCCCCAACTGACCCACATCTAGCCACAGACACTTGTGTGTGTTAGCCTAGATTATGAAGACTGCCCAGCTGAAACTTCACCTAAAGCAGTAACCAGAAGAGTCATGAGCTAAGTAAGTGGTTGTTTGAAGCCACTAAATTCTGGGGTCTTTCCTTATGTGGCAAAAGCTAACTGATACATAAGAGTTCTTTCAAGTTACACCATTCCCACTCAGTAGCTCCACTGACTTAAATGAATTCATTGCCGTTCTGGCTCAATGCTTATATCTCCATTTATCATCAGTAGGAACTGAGTGGTCCCTTTAGCTTCTTTCTGCAAACTTCCCATTTTTAGACAAGACAGCAATGAGTCTAAGTGGACTTCTCTTGTGCATATCCCACACATGGTTCCATATTTTTTGCACAGATTGACTGTAGGTTGCTTACCACAGTCATTCCTTCTTGCTTTTAGATGTTGCTGTGGGTAAGAGATCTCAATGTGTAATATCCCTCAATCTTCAGAGCCTAGTTATCAAACGTTTGGAATCACTTTAAGCTTCCTCTCTGTTGGCTTGAGGTGAATGGGGAATACGCCTCTTGCCCTTGAGTGAATGGATAGGATTTACCATATACCACCTGCCTCTAAAAATCCCTCTATCATCTCCTGTAACCCAATCCTTGATACCCACCCAACTTGGTGTACTGGGTTAAGAATCTTTTAACTGATTTGGATCATTCTTTTGCAAATTCTACATTGTGGCTTCTCACCTCATGTTAAAATGTGACACCTATTTTCATTTTATCATCCTGTTCATTGACATAAACTGAAAAATCTGCATGTGGAGACTATTTCATCAGAAAATACTGGAGTCATTTGGGGCCAGAGGTAGAAAGGGGAGGAAGTTAGTTAGCAGCCTTCCAGAATTCAGAATTTAGCAGAAAGTATACCACATCTTACCTCAAATTTTAATCAGAAAACTCTACATTCACTTGAATAGTATCCTTCTCACTTGGGATTCGTAGCTACCTGAAGGGCTATAAACAAAATGTAATGAATGCCAGTGAGAAGGTGTCATAAATGTTGAGAGGACTCCTGGTAGGGTGCTGCAGGAAGCAGCTGCCCTACAATGTCTGTTCTTATTTAACATCTTCATTCACAAGCCAGAATAGGGAACAGACAGCAGACTGATGAAATTCACAGATGGTACTCATTTGGGAGATATTATGAATACCAGGATATCAGAAAAAATGATACAAAAGGACCCAGAGAAGGAATAACAATGAGACTTGACTTTGAAAATGCAAAGCGGTATGTCTGAATATAAAAAAAGAAAATCTCCAACATTTAAATAGAGGAGAGAAAACCAGAAGTCAATGTTGAAAGTGACATCAAGTTGGGATAATGGAATTAAATTTACAAATGGGCCTTTTGAAATAGAGCAGTAAAATTACTACTATATTTCTTAATCTGTGATCTCTGAAAGACGAATTAGGTGTTGCTGTTACGTGCTCCCATATCCTTAGCTTATCACATTGTTTTTATAAAATAACCTTTGGATTTGTCTATCCTTCCTCATCAGACTCTGTGTTTCTTGAGCACGAAAACTGGGTTACACTCCTTGCTGTCAACCTCAGGCCTGGTTCAGTGCCTGGCACATAGTTAGACACTGGATAAACATATCTTGCAAGTAAAAAGGAACTGCTTCTAACAGCATCTCTTTGAATGAGATGTGATGGTGAAAGTCATCAGATAATACTTAGGATTTCGGGACTCTAAGAGGGAGCAAGGAAGAGTTACACAGAAATTGGGAATAACAATAACCACCTTTCCTTTGTACAGAATTTTCATAATTAGTCTTTTATGTTTTTTCTTCAAACAGTAAGTCGCATCTTCAAAAGGGACAGAGGGGTTGAACTCCTCACTATGGAGATAAAAATGTTTGAGAATTGTAGATCTCTGTCTGATTTGCAGAAATTATTTCTGTCAGTTTGAGCATTACATCAGACATACGAGGCATGTTAGCACAGAGGGGAGGACGTGAACATTGACAAGCACAGTTCTCCAAGTACAGTTCTGGGACCTCTACCGGTCCTTAAAATTCATTCAGGGGATCCACAAGGTCAAAATTATTTTCACAGGATACTAAGATGTTATTTGTCTCTTTTAGTCTCATTCTCTTTTGAGTGTACAGTGGAGTCTTCCACAGGCTAAATAATGGGAGGATATCATTGCCTTAATGGCTAGGGAAGTGTTTGCTTGTGTATCCTTGTGGGTGGAATTTTTCACAGCTTGAATTTCTAATGCGACAAATATCGATAGATATGATACACACAAACAAAACCTCTTGGGGTCCTTAATAAATTTCAAAAATGTAAAGCCATCCTGAGACCAAAAAATTTGAGAATTACGTTGAGTTCAGACATTGGCTCAAACAGACGTAGGTTAAAATTCCCATTTCACTGATTTTACCCTTTCCTAAGTCTTAGGGTTCCTGGCATAAGAGTGACATTTACTTCACGGAGCTGTTGTGAGGATGCAATACGAAAATATGGATGAAGAACGGAGCTCAGTGCTGAGCACACTGTCAAGCCTTAATAAGTGGTTTATCATCATTGTAAAGGAGTGATAATGTGCAGTGACTTCCAAGAGCATTTTTATGACCCTTTGGAAACCAGGTTTCCTTTGCAGGACTGCATCCACCCCCCAAGGACAGTAGAGGACAGGAGTTAAGAGGGCGGAGCTTTCCTTCCTCCTCCTTAAAATCGATGAGAAATTGATGATTCTGCTGCTTCTGACTTTTGGAGGCTGTGGCTTCATTAATTTCAAAACTGCCGCTAGAAGCTCCTGTGTGTAAATCAGAGCATGAAACACATGATGTCTCCCTTCTGGTGGTTAGAACAGGAGGGCATCAGTTTGGAGCAGGAGGAGCAAAAGGGCTCTATGTTTCTTACCAATGGCCTTTACAAAGACAAATCTTTGCCACTGGCAGTAGTCCCGCGTGGAGGGTATCAGGAACCAGGCTTTCTCCCTTCTTAGAGATAGCTGGTTCCCAAGGACTACTGCATTCAAAATAGTAATACTGATGTGAATATAAATCATAAGGGCAATCAAATTTACATTTCTCTAACACTTCCTAGTTAATGCTTTCACATGCACAGATGCTTTCACCAGAGCTAGAAGGTTCTTGGTGATTATCTAACCTAAGCCTCTGACGTAGAATTGACACAGAGGAAAACGGGACCTAGACAAGTTAAGTTACATTCCCAAGGTTATACAAACAATGGAAGTACCACAATCTTATTAAAATTCATGATAATTTGATATGTGCAGAGTGGATGTTATCTATTATGTCCACTTTGCAGATTAGAGAACAGAGACTTAATATATTAACTCTGGGAAACAGTTAAATCTAAGCAGCATAGCCAAGATTCAAGTCCAGGTCATCTGAGGGGACTTACCACTTTATCTACAGAATTACTATCCTAAAAACAAACAAACAAACAAAAACAATAAAAAAGAATTACTGTCTTATTTTCGGGAATTCTTACTTCCCAGAAAAACGGTGGGGTAATGATTCAGGAGATGCTAGCAGTGGCACCTCTACCCTCGCCCTTCCTTCTTCCACCAAAGGTTATAATCCTCCTCTACTCTTACACGGACCTGTGCTACCTTAAAGCTCCTCAGTAAATCCCTACATTGGACCCGGTATATTGAGGATAATGAGTATATTCGTGGGAGATACTGATACCACTGAAGAACTGGTTTTCCTTAGGCAAAGTTGATGAATGTAATACAAGAAGCACCAAAAGCCTCTCTTGCTTGGGATTTTTTTTCTTGACTATTTCGCTGCTAGAGTGGAAATCATTCCACTACCCATTTCTTAACATTAGACTTATGAAGTCAAATAGCAATGCCATTGGGCAGGGTGACACATTAACTTCATTAAACATCATAAACTGGCTTTTCCAATTTGTATAGATTAGTCCTGTTTAAGGTTGGAAAGGCACAGGGAACTATGGTAAGAGCTATAGTGATAAGTAACTGGAGGGCAATCCGTATCAAAGGAAGTCCTACTATAGTTCCCTCTACTCTGATCTTATGAAGAGATGTTCTCTCTTTATCCCTAAAGCTACCGAAGCTGGCTCATTTGTGCCCATTTCCATAGGAGTTTTTGTGTAGCTCCATCTCAGGCCTTCTTGTCACTAATCCTTCAGTCTTGTTTCTTCCAGTTCACGAGCCAACCAGGAAGCCCATTTGTACTGCCCAGAAGTCACTGTGCACCCATACCCCAGGCATCTCTCCTCCATGCCAGTGTATGGCCAATAGTAGCTTATGACCTGCCACTGTGCACGCTGGAAGGGCTTCAGGCCCACCCGTGGTGAGGTTATCACACAGCAGCAATTCATTCCAGCAGGCACCTATGTGTCCCGCTGACACATCTATCAACTATGTCTTAGCTCCATGACAGCAGGAGCGATAGAGGCGTGCTGGAGCCCAGTCCTTGGCAGGAGAGCTGGTAATGCTGAGAGGCTGGTGGCAGCTGTCACTGTAAAGACGGTAGTGGCAGGTGGGAGATGAGTACAGTTAAATTGTATAGAGTGTTTCACATCATTATTTGACCACAGAACAAGACTTATTGACATGTGGAGGCTCCAGAATTGTGTAGAACACTGGTAGTGTTGCACCGGTATAAGTGTGTATCTGTTTCATGAGCACTGAACAAAGCTTGAATGACATGGGCTCATCAGGAAACATTGCTCTAATATTGTGAAAGAGCTTCATTCTTATGTGTAGCCCCTAATTAGGGTACTTAGAGAGAACTCATGGACCTGGGGCTTGGGTTCAAAGCCCTTCTCTGCTTCCTATAAACTGTGTGAACCTAAGTTATTGGACCTCCTGAGCTTCTGTTTCCTCACCTGTAAAGTGCAAATGATGACAGCTGCCTCATAGGATTTTTGCTGTGGACTTCATATCACTATTTCGCAATCACGAGTACTAGTCTAGCAGTTAACACTTTGTCAAGATGAACTACGTTATGCCACGATAATAAATCAATCTCAATCTCAAAATCCCACAATCAACACAACGAAATCTTTCCGCTCGTACTACATGTCCACTCTGGGTTGGTGAGGGCCATACGCAGGTGGCCAGGCTGACAGTCTCCTCGATGTTGTAACCAGTCACGTGAGACAGGAGGCCATCTCAGTCACCCCAGCCCAGGAGGGTAGCTCTGGAGAGTCTTGCACCAGCCATCAAAACCGTTGGCCCAGAAGTGACACGGGTTTACTTCAGCCCAAAGCCTGGTCGCTAAAGTGAGTCTCAGGATCTCACCTGATTGCACAGTGTCTGGATAGCTCAAGATTCATTTGTTGAATGAATAAATGAAGGAATAAACCAATAAACAACTATATATATATATAGTGTTGTTTCCATGTGCCCAAACAGTGGTTTACACCTCTTTTTCTTATTTAATGATGAACCAGACTCAACGAGACAGAAGGTTGGCTTACGGATACATTGATAGAAATGCACGATTTCAGAAAGATTTTAAAGCATTCTTTTCCCTTCCTTTCCAGCATTAGTTTAGAGGTTAACTCAAACGCCCCGAAGTGCTGTGTTTAGTTTGTCTCATTTTACAACTACTCGAGGGGAATGTGACAACCACCTTAGGTGTCTCCACCAGAGCTTCTACATCAGTTAGGGAGAGCTGGCTTTCAAGTCGGAATCTCAAAGTCCAGGTCCATCGTAATCGGAACCCTTTGAAGCTTCCTCATCCCCATCTAGTGCGATAATGTAATCTACACGTTCAGAAGCCATCGGAGAGGCAGTAAAGGGAAAACCCGGCAAAAGGAGGAGACGAACTGCTCTCAGGGGTGAAATCTAGCTCGCACGGGTATTTATCTTGGGCAGACACTGTTGTTTAAACTAAAAATAATCACAGCCAGTTCCGTGGCATTAACCGGCTTAGTTACTCCCGCATAAAACCAGGAATGAAAATGAGGCCAAAGGTTAGCAGTGAGTCTGAGGATGATTCTATTTCTATGCTAACGCGGCTTCATCCCAGGTGGAGGAGTGTTACAGGCTCACGTCGATTTCTCGGGTTATAATTAATTTACTTGGGCTGTGTTTACCCGGAAAGGAGGAGAATGCTGGGTGCTCAGCTCACCCCCAGGACGAGCCCGACTACCACTTCCCGCTGGGGAGACCCGCCCCGCCCTTCCTGCGAGCTGCGGGGCTGGGGGCGCAGCCCTTCCTCTTTTATTGGCCTTGTCTTTCACCGTCGTCTCAGTAGGTAGAAAGGTAAACGTATTAATCATCTTGAAATAGACCTCTCTGCCCCCAAAGGACGTGCCCAGTAACACCTACCCAGGGAAAGAGACCAAAAAGAGGAAGGCTCACTCAGAAAAATAAAGGCGGGGGCGGGGGGCGGGGGGTGCAGCCCGGGTGGCCCAGCGGTTTAGCGCCGCCTTCAGCCCAGGGCCTGATCCTGGGGACCTGGGATCGAGTCCCACGTCGGGCTCCCTGCGTGGGGCCGGCTTCTCCCTCTGCCTGTGTCTGTGCCTCTCTCCCTGTGTGTGTGTCTCTCATGAATAAATAAATAAAATCTTAAAAAAAAAAAAAAAAGAAAAGAAAAAGCAAAAGAAAGGGGGAGGAGAGAAGGCACTGAGACCCGAGGGGGGAAAAAGGGAAGCAGAACAATAGAATTTACATAATGAGCAAAGGAAAAAGGTTAAAGACTTTTTTTTTTTTTTTTTTTTTTTTTTTAATTCATATGCTGGCTCTTTTTAAGAACGCCTCAAGGATTAGAATAGACATTAGTCACATTCAGACCAAATGAGAGGAAAGCAGACCTGGGATATTCCTTCTCCTTAGGGCCCCAAAACAAGCAAGTGCAGTTTATGTATGGAGGGCTTATGAGGAAGGGGGTGCCCAGAGAAAAACAGAGACCAGACAACAAAACAGAACATGCCCCCCACCCCCCCCCCCACCCCCTGGCCCAGGGAACTAACAGTTTCACCCCTGAAACATCTTGGAGGGCCCTGTCTGTTGTCATGAAGCCATCCTGTCAGGTAGTCTTAAAGTCGGCTTAGTTCTTCCTCACCAACTTCTCCCCTCAGACAAGGAGTCGTCTACCCCACGATGACAGGTAGCCAAGGGGAAACCAAGTGGCAGCTGTTGGCCCCGCAGGCGGTGCCTTCACACCCAGGGCAGCAGACAAAATAAAGCAGAGGCATCTCAGGTAGTTCTGCTTGGTGAGGTGAGTGGCTCCAGGAGTTGCCCGCCCTCTCTAAGTGCCACTGCCCTTTGAACACCGGGTCAGGGTCCCATTTCCCATTTCTTAGCTCCTCTCATGGGCTCCCTTTTGTGTTCTAGTGGCCCGTGGGCCTCTCCCCCGGCACAGTAACTACCATGGGAATCTGATGTCGACTTATGCCATTATTTTAGTCATGGTTGTGTCACCCACTGGCTTGGCTCCCCAGGGATGGTGGATGTACCTCTTCCTGGTTAACCACTGTGTCCCCACCTCCTAGCACGGCCCTGGTCAATGCAGACATGTGAAGTGGCCATGGAGGGAGATAAAACTATTACCTAGTCCAAGTCAAAGACTGGCACCCTGGGGCACTGGGGGTGCTCAGTCAGTGGAGCATCTGCCTTTCGCTCAGGTCATGATCCTGGAGTCCCAAGATCAGACCCCACAGTGGGCTTTTTGTTCAGCAGAGAACCTGCCTCCTCCTCTCTCTACCTCTCTCCCTGCTCATGCTCTCTCATGCTCACATAAATAAATAAAATCTTTTTTCAAAAAATAAAAGATTGGCACCCAGACTATCTGCACCTCCTCAGCAATTTTTTTCTGGTCACTACATCCTTAATCTGTGTGCTCCTTAAGGGACTGTCTTCAGTAACTTTCTTACATATGTCAACAGAGGTCTCATATGCTCGGAACCCATTTTCCCTATTGCGAACACCTTATATTCATATTTGTTAACAGTTCATGAACCAATATTGATGCTATTCTTATTAACAATCTCATTATTAATTGGAGCCTATACTTGATTCAGATTTTCTTAGTTTTTACCTGAGGACTCCTTCTGTTCTAGGATCCCATCCGGGGTGCCACATCGCAGTTGCTCATCAAATCTCCTCAGGCTCTTCTTGGCTTGTACCAGTTCCTCAGACTGTGTGTGCTTTTGATGACCTTGACAGTTGGCAGGGCACTGGCCAGGTATGTTGTAGACTAGCCCTCTAACTGGGATCGGCGTGGAATTTGTCTCATGATGAGCCTGGGGTTATGGACTGGAGTGAGGAAGACCACAGAGGAGAAGCGCCATTTTCATCGCATGGAGCCAACAGCACAGACTAGACACAGGACTTATCACTGAGGTGGCTGAAGGCTGATCCCCTGGCTGAGGTTGTATTCGCCAGGTTTCTCTACGGGGTGAGTTACACTTACGGGTCTGGGAGTTCTGCTCCACACTCTTGAGAGGAATATGTCTAAAATTTTTTGGGATTTTTCTGCATGGGAAATTTACCTATTCTCCCTCATTTATTTGCTTATTCAATTCTTTATTTATATCCATAGAGCCGAGGAATATTTATCTTGTACTTAAGGCTATAATCCAATACTACACTATTTATTTTGTTGCTTAAATTATTCTAGCTTTGGCCACCGAGAGTTTTTTCAGTTGGTTCCTGTATCCCTTGACATACCCTCATCCTTGTGAGGTTTTGGTGTTGGAAGCACTTATTTTCTGGCAGTATAAGATGCTCCAGGCTCACCTTGTCCTATCCCTAGGGTCAGCATTTCAGCCATTTCTTCAAGGAGCATTTCTTCCTTTTACTGGAGAACATTATTTGAAACCAAGAGAGGGCTGTTAAATGTACTCACTGTTACTGGAGTATTATTGCCTCTAGACCCCCTTAGCTGAAATAGCAAGGACATGTATGTGTGTATAAATCCACAGATATAGACATATCTATACATATTCTTATATGTAACCATCTGTATCTATGTTAAGCTAACCATGGGTTCATGGTGATATCTCCAATTCTAAGTCACTGCTACATGGACCACCCTGGCCTCCTGGCTGTGTGTGTCTGTAGACTTCCACTCCAGTGGTAATAAACTTGGCTTCCATCACCCACCATCCCTTTACTCAGTTGTTTGATTCCAGGCCACACATACAGCAATATCAGAATTGTTGACGCATACCTTTATGTGTCAACCTAGGGCTTTGTCAACTAGAATATAGTGCTTCCTTACACTCATTCTAGTGTTATTTCAGTCTGCCTCTCCCCCCACCCTACCTCCTCTAGTTAAGGTCATTTTCAAGCATTTGTATTACAGTTGGAATGTTCTGTGACATTCTGCTTTCCATCCTGTGATTACCAGACCTTCTAAAATGGTTTTTAAGTAACTGGCAAAAATGAAAATTCACTCTTGGTGCTGTAAAATTCAATGGTTTTTGATAAATGCATATCATGTATCCATAATGACAGTATCATACAGAATTGTTTCACCACACTAAAAAAAAAAAAAAAAAAATCACCTGGGCTTTGCCTATTCAACCCTTCCTTCCCTTTCCTTTGAATCTCTGGAAGCCACTGATTTTTTTTTTCTATTACTAGATTTTTGCCTTTTCCAGAGTGCCATATAATCAGAATCATCCAGTGTAGCTTTCCTAAACCACCTTCTTTCACATAGCAATATGCATTTAAAACTCATCCATGTCTCTTTGCAGATGGATAGCTCATTTTTTTTATTGCTGGATAATATTCCATCATATGGATGTGCCACCATCTATTTATTGAAACCCATATCGGTTGCTTCCAGTTTTTGATGATTATGAATAAAGTTGCTATAAATATTCACTTGCAGGTTTTTGTATGGGCAGAATTTTCAAATCCATCGGGTAATTACCTAGGAGTGCAATTTCTGGATAAGGTATCTAGTAACTTTTAATAACTACCAACTAAATCTCATTGAGGGGTTAACCAAAAATATATTTTTAAACCAATATTTACTGAATACTGATTATGTTTCAAGCTTTGTAGCAAAGACTTTTACATCCCTTTTTTATTTATTCATTCATTCTAAAAATATTTATTGAATCTCTAGTATCATAGCCAGACTCTTTGAGGTGTTGTGGAGGGAGCCTTGAGGAACTTTTTTTCGAGTAAGGTGAAACATTATAAATGAATGAATGACTGAATACATAAAATGGCAAGTGAAGATGAGCATTTCTAACAAAGCTATGGCAGGATAAGGTGAATTAGAGTGTCAGGAAGGATGTATTTTATGTCAAGTGGATTGGAAAAGGTTTCATGTGTAAGATGACATTTGCTCAGATCCTTGACTGAAGAGAAAGTGGATCAGGAACAGTTGAAATTCTATGCAGAGGCCCTGAGGCTGTAATAGACCTAGCATGTTCATATTTCCAAAAGAGCAAGGGGGCCACGGTGGATGAAGCCAATGAGAGAAAAGGGGGATGTGAGGCAAAGTGAGAGGAGAGAAAGAGGTTAGAAGAGCAGATTATATAGGATCTTAAGTCCATGGTGAGGATTTTGCATTTTCTTCTGAATAAGACAGGAAAGCTGAAGCAGAGGAGAGGTGGGATCTACCCAACGCTTGCCATGCCCCACTCCTCCTTTATCACCCACGAGTGAAGTTGTGCACTAGGGAATGGCCAGTATGGTATGATGCTGCAAAATCATTACAAAGGTACAGTTGCACAAATTTTACTTGAAGGAGGTGACATGAAGGAAGGGCATGTGACTCCTGCAAGTGTGATCACAACGCCATCACCAGAGAATGGCTGTAGGACGCCTTGTATTCTTTGTGTGTGTCATCGTGTGTGTGTTCTCACTTTCATTCTATGTGTTACTCAAGGAAGACAAGGTCCTATGTTAAATTCTGGGAAATTTAGGCTTAATCATTCAGAAATGTTAGCCTGCCTATAACACTTAATAAGCACTTACTATATTCCAAGGATTTTTCTAGAATATATAAATATTTTTTTCTACTATGTATATGGTTTAATCTACTTAGTCTTCATCAAAAATTCTGTGAATTGAGCCATCATAGAGAAGAAGGAACTGAGTTACAGAGGGATGATGTATCCTGCTCAGAGTCACACCTAAGACACACTAGAGCCAGAATTCATCCAGTCTGTCTGGCACTAGAGTCCTAATCCTTAATAGACTCCCAACTGGTTCAAGCTCACATGGCTTGTGGATGAGAAACTTGATTCTCAGCTTCCTTCCAGAAAAGCAACTGTATAGCTTAGTTCACTCACATGAATTCCAGACACTTTCCTTGTGAGGCTCCTCCCCTTCCCCAAACACCTGTTTACACTGTTGAATTCTACTTCTAAATCCAGGACTGTGTATACAACTCAGTTCTGGCCCGCTGTCTGGAAGAGTGATCAGTTTGGGGGTGGGCATGTGATTCCAATTGCCTAAAAATATTTAATTTTGGAATCTTTTTCCATTGAGAAGAGAGGATCTTTATATCCACTGTGAAGCTATTAGCGGGCATCTTGCCAGCAATTGAAGAGAGGACAATCTTGCAGCATGGAGTCGATGGTCAAGAGAGTTTTTCCTGAGCTTTTCCATTATTTGAGCCTGTAAGTTCTTTTTGCATAATCCAGTACACCTTGGGTTTTTCTTACCTAGGTCTAAAGAATTTTAACTGATACAATAAGTTACCAAATAAATCATAGTTACATAGCCTTAGGAAAAGCTTCATTTATCAAATCCTAAGTTCAGAACTCTGAATTTTGCTGGCATATGTGGCTGAGGGAGCATTGATGAGACAGCGGTCCTAGCATGGAATTAGAAGACTGGGATCCAAATTCCAGCCCCAGCAGGTAGTAGTAGTTAAGTAGTTTCTGAGCAGGTGACCCATTCCCTAAACTTTGCTTTGTCCCTCTATAAGACAGGAATTGTGCCAAATAGCTTGAGTGTTGCAAATGAGATAAGATACATGAAAGCATCTATTGGCATGGCTGGCACATAGTAGGAACTCAAAAAAACTTTAGCTGCAGGCCAGTTGCCCTGTACCATTTGACTGGCAGTTTTCTGAATCATAAGACTAACAGCTTCAACATCCATTAATTGTGCAAATACCGGACATGATATGTGCCAGTCATGATACCAGGAGGCTAACGTCATGTGATCATAGTAGACCTTTCTTCCTATGAGACAAAAAGCTCAGAGAGGTAAAGAAATGTAATCTAAAGTCAAACAGCCTGCAAGTGGCAGAACCAGGATTTGAACCAAAGCTGGTACTGATTAAAGACTATACTTTCCCCCATTTATTGAAATTCCTCCCCAGATAGACTGGCTCACTTGTGTCGAGATGGTAACTTGAACCTGTCTCCTGACTATAGCACATATCTAGGGAGGCCAAATTTATCCCTATTCAATCTATTCAATTGAAAAATCAAGAAAGGAAAATAAAAATAAAAAAATAAGAAAAATCAAGAAAGGTTTGGAGGGCCCTTTTTAAAAATTTCTTATTTTGGAGAAGATGCCGGAAAATCTACACTACTGAGGCCCAACCATTAATTCGGTGAAAATGAAGAAAATGCTTCTCTATCCACAGTTCCCATTTTCCTCCTAAAAGAAGAAGGGGGAGGGCGCGGAAATCCACATTTCTTCATTAAACTCTCTCCTCTTATTCCCAATTAATCTTAATTTTTAAAAGGATCCTCTGAATAATTAAATTGGTCATTGTGGGAAGAGGCATTATGATACAAGGAGACAATTGGTTTTATATTTGCCAAGGTTCTCAGGCCTAGGAGACTTGAATGCTCAAGTGAGAGAAATGGTAATATATTGTTAAAGAGTTCATTCATTGTTGTTTGTTCATCAATAATAGATACTTTCACTCAGGAAGGTTAAGTGACCCATGCGTTATTTGGGCGGCTTGGTTTTGTAGCCTAAAACACACTCAGAAGACAACCACATTCTTCTCCCCTTTAGACCTCCCCTTGCACCTCGAGACTGGTTTGAGCGGGTGTGCTGCGTAACCGGGACTGCAATTTAATGCAATTTCTAGTCCATCTCACTGATTGCAACTATTTAGTACGTTCTCAAAGAAAGATGATTACAACTGGCTGGTTCTTAATGCTTAATTTATTTACATGCATGCCTGCTACAGAGCTATTTTATTCATCTCCCAAATGATGGCATAAAATCATTGAAAAATGATGGGCAATAAACATGGCTATTGCGCTGCAGTCCTCGGTGGAGAATAACACCCACCGTCACTCCTAACATGGGTTGACCTGTGTTCCACTGCTCTTAAAACCCAGCCATAATGAAGGCAGCACAGACATAAAACTCCTTTATTGCTACTTTGTTCTGACAATACTTGCACAATAACAGATTATTTTAGTTAAAATAAAACCCGTACCAAATTGGCATTTTTGTGTTGGTAACTGAAGCAAAACCACATGTATATTTCCCCCCTTTTCTTTCTCTTTCCTTTCTTTTCTTTTTGAAAAGAATGTCATATTAGTTGGAAGAAAGGGTGAATATTTGGAACCACGACTGCATTCTAACTGTCTCTTCTGTAGTTGCCTGGGCAAGGCTATTCACATTAGGCTGAACAAATGCTGCATTTGCATTCTCGATAAGTGCTAGCATTTTTCACATTTCTCTGGCAATTCTCATTTCAGTAAGAACACCTGAAAAGTTAGCGGGATTGCTTGTCATCCCATCAAAACTGGGAGGGGAAAAAATGGGATTTTTTTCTCTAAATTGCAAAAAGTCTTGAATCAGCAGAAAGTCTTTGCACTTTCTACTTGGGGATTAGAATAAGAATGAGACAATAAAGTGAAAATGGGCAGAATGGGTGTTTTCTTTTTTTTTTTCTTTTTTTCTCTAACAAAATAGCAGAGGCAAGTTGGTGCCAGCAGTCAGTATTAGCCCACATGCCAGACGGCAGAATGCATTAATGAGTATACTCTCCCTACTACTTCTTATCCAAACAGCATCTAACAGCCTTACATTCCTCCATTTAAAAAAAAAAATGCAGTGTCTATTTTTTCTCAGCCCAAACAAAACCCACAATCACGTTGCCTCTTTCAAAAATCACATTATGTTATTATAAATAAGGACAAGACATTTCTCTTCAAGGAGGTTTGCTGAAGGACTGCCATGCAAGTATTCTTTGTACTGCAATTATTAGAACTTCTAATAATGTCGGGTTACCCAAAGATGGGAGAGTGGAAAAATCAAAAGGTAACTGAGCATTCTACTTCCAACCTTGTGACCTTCCATAGGAGAATCATCACTGTTAGAGTTTCTAACTTATTTCTGATAAAAGCTAACGTAAAATGATGTTTGAAAATTAAACCACAGAAAGAAGCAGGAAGGAGCCCTAGTTTCATGAGATTTACACCTTTCTCCCCAGCCCTCTTTTTTTTTAAGCTTTTAAAGGATTCAGACTCAGTGTGAGGCAGTTCTGGCTTCACCGAGATATAGGCACACCTCTGACTTTCTATCCTTAACTGGTCTGAAAGAGGAGAAAATTTTCTTTTTTCATAATTACAAATGTCTCTATTATCCAAAGAGATGAACCAAAAACATTTTTGCAGTTTTGTCTCAAAGCGTGACCCAAAGGCGGGGTATGGTTAAGAGGAGATGATAGGACTGTAGATATTCCATCTGACACAGAATGCTTCAACCAAGAAAGGGGAAAGAAAAAAATAAAAAGTGAAGAAAAGTCTGGTTATTACAGATCCCTTTGTAGAAAGAGAACTTAGATGGAGAAAGCAGTGAAAAACACAGAGAGGAGTTGCTCATCCAAGCCATGCTCTGCATCCCCCTGTCCCACGTGCCTGGCATTTCCTCACCATCCCTCCTTAGTGCTTTGCTCCTTTTCTCAGGATGGAGAATGTTCCGAAATTCTCACCTGGTACAAGAAGTGGTCGGTTCCCAAGCAATCCTGAGCACGGATGTGTGAGCCTGCCTACAAAGGTGTGTGTATAATCAGAGTGGCTATAAATCAGAATTACCTGGTGCTTCAGGTTGAATGCTGCCCCCCACCCCAAAAGATAGATCCATGTCTGAATTCCTGGACCCCACAATTGTGCCTCATTTGGAAAAGGATCTTTGCAGATGTAAGGAAGTTGAAGCCTTGAGGTCAGATCATGTCAGATTATCCAAGTATGTCCTAAATCCAATGACAGGTGGCATTATTCAACTCATATAGAGGAGAACAGACACACTGAGGAGCATGTGACAGGGGACGGAGGCAGAGATCAGAGTGACGTGACCACCAGCCAAGGTGCCAAGGAATGTTGACAGCCACCCAAAGCTGGAAGAGGCAAGGAAAGATTGTCCCCTAGAGCCGGCAGCAATTTAATTTCAGACTTTTAGTCTCCAGAACTCAGGATAAATTTTGGTTGCTCTAAGCCACCTAATTTGTGGTAATTTGTTGTGGCTTCCCTGGGAAACAAATACCGCTGGGGAAAGAGTCAAAATTCCTCTTCCAGGCTGCACCACAGAAGGCTTGCAGGTAGGCTGTAAGCCTCAAAGAGGTTTAAAGTCCTCCCAGGCGATCCCAGTGTACACAAAGGCTTACAGCCAGTGACTTTGGCTCAGGTGATCACACCTGCTTACCAACTAAACTCACTTCCATGCAGACCCCCAGACAAGCCTGATTGGGGAAAATTTTGCCTTTGCAAGTCTGTCGGCTTGATTTTTCTGACATTAGAGTTGCTAAGTTCTCAGGCTCACACAACCATATTCCGTTTATACTACTGTGATGACAATAACAAGATATCGAATCTTACTAGGCACAGTTTTATTTTATCCCCTGTGCAAACTTGCCGTCTAGGGAGGGATACAGATACAGAACCAGGCAATTATAATATGGAACAGGGAATATCCCCAAGGATGAGGAGAGGGCTTTGGAAACTCATGGGGAGGAGGCATATGACCCAGAGTCAGGCACAAGGGAAGATTCCTGAGGGAAGTGGCAGCTGAGGTTAGGCCAGAAAAATGAAAACCTACCGAAAATTGAGTTTCTCACATGAGGGGCTGGCTGAAGGTATCCCAGGAAGAAGGAACAAGTAGCATGAACGAAAGTTGTAGAGCATTGGTTAGCAAACTATAGCTCCTGGGTGGGATCTGCACCCCGCTAACTACTCCCACCCTCCCATATGCAGTTTTATTGGCACACGGCCACACACGTTTGTCTGTGTGTCCCTGGTTGCTTTGGCAGCTCAATGGCAGAGATGAGTAGTTGTGACAAAAACCATTTGGCCTAAAAAAGCCTGAAAAAAAATATTGACCATCTGGCCCCTTTACAGGGAAGATGTGTGTGGTCCTCTGCTCTAGAATCAAGCAGAAGAGCTGACAATCCAGAGAGAGATGCCAGAGAACAGGAGTTTGGAGCGTGAACTGGAGAGTGGCATGGGCAGGAGCCAAGGGGGAGTCGGGGCCCAGAGTCCTCAGAGCCTACGAGCCAGAATGCAAGGTTTGGCCTTCAGGCAGAAAGCTCGAGTGAGCCACTGAGGAGTTCTAAGCTGGGCAAGTACCCGGTAAGAACTGTTTCTCAGAAGGAAAACTGACTGGTTTGAGCTGTATTGTTAATGAAATCAAGAGCTAGGCTCAAGCTTCGAACTCTCTGGGGCTAGAAGCCTGGGCGTCTGCATCACTGCAGGCTGACTCCTGCAGGTGAGCTGTACCACCTGCCCTGTGCTTCCTAGGAAGGCAGCCGAATGGGGCAGCATAAGCCCAAGGCTCACCGAAAATGGGCCTTATGTCTCCAGTCTGACCTTCTGGCCTGGCAGGAGAAATAAAGGCCTGGTGACCAGCAGAGAGGCTGCTGGAGGCTGAAAGGCATGATTTGTATTTGTCTCCTCTCCACCACCCTCCCTCCCTTCCTCTTCTTTATATTTTGGTTTGGAAAGTGTAGACATTTCTGCATCTATTTAAACTGGATTTCAACCAATTGGAGATTTGTCAGTGAATGGGGTCGTAATAAATAAAGCTCTCCAGACTTTCTCGGAGTTTGAAGTAGTAATTTCATCTTTTTTTTTTTTTTTTTTTTTTTTATCAGAGCTGGTCTTCCATAAGCCTTTTTGATGAGTTTTGCAAAAACAAAATCCATGTGGGCTGGAATTCTCAAACTTAGTTTCAGGTTAAAATTAAAGATAAACATTTACTGAGAGTTGATGTTTTGCAAAAAAAAAAAAAAAAAAGTTGTTTCAAAGCCCTCTGTAACTCCAGAAAACTTGGCATGCTTTCTGAAATTCAGCCTTTCATGTTGTTAATCTTCCCCAAGCCCCAGTGATGTGACATAACCTGAAAAGAGCTAACTTAGGAATAAAATTTAAGCAATCAAATTGGTTAACCTTTCAGCATTGACAAATCAGCTTAGCAAATACTATGGCAGGTGTCATATGTGATGGTTGAGGTGTCCAGATGGGACATCAGCTAATGGTCATGCCTGTCACTGACCCATCATTCCAATGAAGAGGAACAAGACTCATTGTCTTACAGCACTGAAGACACACTCCACTAGCTTTGAGCCCAACCATCAATTGTTTTTTTTTTAAGTTATAGCTTATTTTATGATATTTACTCACAAATGAAAGCACAGCATAAATAATGTTAAAATAGAATAAATCTACTTTCCGTAGAAGGGACTTTACGGGGTTAAGAAGGTAGAATAATGTATGATGACTGAAGGAGGTCTTGATACATAAACAGAAAAACCTGGAGATACAAATGAGTGAAAAGGGGAACAAAATGACTTGGAAATCCCCTTCCCTGGTGACCAAAGGCAAAAGTGACATGTTTGTTTCTGTGTTCATAAGTCTGTGTTTGAAAGCTATTTTTTAAATTGTGACTGCCCAACCAATGAATAGGAGAAGGTATTTTTCACCTTTTCTGACATGGCAGTCTGGAATGGTTTGCAGTGAAATGTTAACAATAGAAAATGAGGTACGTATTATTCGAGGTCAGCCACAGGAAAGCAAGACCTTAACTTATGACAGTCCTGGTACAAACTTGTAAAGGGCTGATGCCCTTCTCAATCGCCATGCTTTGTAACACAGGAGTTAACAAATGGTCCAAAATATGGGTGTAAGAACTGATCTCCCCCGCACCAGTTACAATAAAATGCTTTATAGATTGACCTGAAATGGGAAATAGGAAAATTGGACTATTTGGGGCTTTGCTAAATAGAAACTCCATTTTCCCACTCTTGGTTCCCACAAGGAGGAGAGTTTCTCTGGCTTCTTTATTTTTATATTGGAGAAAAAGAATAACCGAGTATGCTCATCCTAGCTCCCTGTTTCTCTTGAGATGGCTGCCCACAGGGAACATTCTTTTGCCTTTGCTTCTCTGCTGCTCCTGCAGGAGAAGGGTCAGGGGGCCTACTGGCTCCAGTATTGGTGTGACCCAGTAGGTATGTCTGCCTAACTCCAAAACTGAATAGTCGTAAGTCCACTTGGCTTCCAGAACTTATTTGTCTCCCCAACTTCGTCTCCATCAGCATCTTCATTCTTTATCTCTTTTATGTTTTCAAATTATTCAAAACTTGAGCAGAAGCAAAACCCCAACATTTAGCATGCCTTCTGTATCACTTCAATTAGTATTGGCAAAAATGGTACCAGAAACTTAATGGTCTCTGAGAAGTTTTATCCTCACCAGGATGTTAACACCATATGGGTGTCAGCTGTCCCAAGTTACAATCCATGGACTTTTAAACACTGTTGGAAGAAATGTTCCTACAAGAGCCTAATTTTGGCACTCTGCTTTTACCATTAGAGATAAAGTGAATTCACCTCTATGTTGACTTCATTCTCAGAGGTAGTCACGGGAGAACTTCCTACCTTCTAGCAATGGTTTAGGAATTTGGATGGTGGCAGCTCCAGTCACTCATGAACTCTGTTTAGTACTCTGGCCTTCACAAAATCTTGTGAACATTTTGGTTTTATGTTGCTATGTCCATTACTGCTGATTCCTATCATGAAATTGGTTAGGTCTCAGAGATCTTCCTTCCCCAAATTTTTTGACTTCCTGTGTAATTACTAAATTCAAAATCAGCTTGAACTCCTGTAGGAAAAGTATCTTTTGAGGTATGAACCAGCTACATAAATTTAAGGGTGGTTCACTCTCTTAGCCATGAAGGCAGCTCAAGGAAGTATAAAGGAGGAACAGAATTTGATCCAGCTATTCTTCCCAAGTTTACCAATTATTATTTATATGAAAAGTTATTTCATCTCTATTGGGGAAAAGTGAGTAAAGAGAGTCTGAAACATTCCCCCTACCCTAAAACCAGAAGGGGAGATGTGGTGCTCAGAACACATTTTTACATTGCTTCTTGGTAAAATTCAATTTTCTTCTTCAAGGGTACAGGGAGTTGCCATAGGTAAAACATTTGGTAAAATGTCTTCTTGACTTTTAGCAGCAGCTGGGGAAAATGTCTGCACCAATGCAGTGTAAATAATTGATATGCTTTTGGACAACTTCCCAATTTATATTTTCTCTTTAAAAAGGTAAAAATAAAACCAAAATCCAAAAGGCAACCCCATGGAGATCAACTAGATGTGTGAAACTCACTTTTTCAAAATAAAACAAACCCAATTCTCATCCCAGCTTGGGCTGAGATGGTATGTGTACTGGCATGTGGACTAGGAAAGACATTTCCCAAAGGGTGAAAAGCGAGAGACTAGTGCCTATTATTTTAGTAGTCACCTGAAGTATGAAAAGTTTCAGAAAGAAAGAAACTGAAAAAGGTTTAACTAACTCATACATTTATGTCTGGCTGTCCTCCAAGGGGCTGTTAATCCTGTGGCTGATGGACAGGAACTCCAAGCAGAGGTGCTAATCTAAGGGAAGCTGGGAAACTTGTGGGTCGGCAACTTGTAGTTCAGGGCTGTGACTCTGAAATCAGTCAGCTGGGGTCAAATTCTGGACCTTCTACTTATTAGTACTTTGATCTTGGGCAAGCCATTTAACATCTTTGGGTCTCTATTTACTCATATGTAAAATGGTGATGATGATAAAAGGCCTACCTCACTGAGTTGCTAAGATGAAATGAATTACTGTACTTAAGGCCCTGGGAGCAGTGTCTTCCACTAAGTAAACACCATATACCATGCTCTTATTAGATAACTAAGCTAAAATTGAGTAGGAGATGGTAGAAAGAGGTCAAAGTTGAGTACCAGAGACATGCTGGGCCTGCATTAGAGTTCTGGTTGTACCACTAATTCAACAATAGCTGGTACTCAGTACATGTCACTTAACTTCTCTGAGTCTCTGGTTTCTCCTTGGTAAAATGTGGGAAACACAGCCTAACTCCATAGCACTGTCTTGAGGACTCAATGAACACAAAGTTTCTGTAAGTCCTATCCAGTAATAAGATGTCAATAATTATTTATATTCGTCTTTTGCCGTCTTCTTGCCCTAACTCCTGAAGGTCTTCATGGTTTCTTACAACTAAAGTCTATTCTAATAGCCTAAAATATCACTGCACTTGCCAAGATGTTGTAATTGACCTAGAACTAATAAAGTAGATGAGGAAGTGAGGTAAAAGGAACTTTTACTCTCGGCTCCCGAAGCCTTATTTTGAAGGTCGACCTATCCAGAAGCATCACATTCAACCACAAATGTTTATAAGTACCAGAACAACACTAGTAGTCAAAGGAGTTACGACGCCAAAAATACCATCTTTTCTGGCTATGGAGAACTTACGTTAGAGGAGAAGAAAGAAGAAAAGCTCACTAGTAGCTCTTCTGGATAATGACTGTGATTCATGTACCGACAGATGTATAAACCAAATGTTATAGGGGCTGAGAATAGTAAGTGAGACTATCTGGTTTTCCATATGGAAAAACTTTAAGACAGAGGTAATATCTGACGTGTCCCTTAAGGCTGAGCAGGATTTGGATTGGCTGTACATACATATACAGCCAAATACATACCATACCAAACCAATAGGCATTGTCATGGAGTGAATTGTATCCCCACCCAAATTCATATAGTGAAGTCTTAACCCCCATTACCTCGAAATATGACTGTATTTGAAGATAGGTAATTAAATAAAAATGAGATCATATGGGTGGCCCCACCCCAATGTGACTAATGTTCTTATAAGAGATTAGAACCCAGGTGCACACAGAGGGAAGACCATGTGAAGACACAGAAAGAAGCTGATCATCTTGAGCCAAAGAAAGAGACCTCAGAAGAAACCAGCCCTGCTGACTTGACTCAGACTTGCAGCCTCCAGAACCATGAGGAAACAAGTTTCTGTTGTTTAAGCCATTCTGTCTGTGGAGCTTTGTTATGGAAGCCCAGGCAAATGAACACAATCATCAACAAAGTCTAGAATATAGTAGGGTGCATATTCAGGGAAAGTACAATTTTTCTTTTACATAATCTGAGTAGGGGATTAGGGAGAGATAAGAGTAAAAGAGGGATTTAAGTAAAAGAATGGAAGACCTTGGACATAGACTAGGAACCTGGATTTTCTTCAGTATATAAAGGAGTGTCATTCAAGAATTTTTGAATGGAGAATGGCATTGTTAGGTGGGTCCTTCAGTTTTATTTATAATAGTAAAAACATGGGGAATGAGCCATTTATCTATGAATAGGTGAATTGATTTTCATGGGGGTAGGACGTATTAGCATAGGAAAGACTAGGAAGCACAGAGCAGTGTGGAGGCCATCTTTTTTAAAGATTTTATTTAAATCTTAGAGAGAGAGAGAGAGAATGCACAGGCAGGGGAAGCAGAAGGCAGAGGAAGAGGGAGAAACAGACTTCCCACTAAGGAGAGAGCCTGATTCAAGGCTTAGTCCCAGGATCCTAGGATCATGACCTAAGCCAAAGACAGATGCTTAACCTACTGAGCTACCCAGGTGCCCCATTCTGGAGGCCATTTAGGCAACACTTGTAAAAGATACTGAATTGTGAGATTGAGGGGAGGTGGATGGCAGTGGCAAGAATGGAAAAGAAGTAACATCCATCTAGTAAGTCCCATGATGGGACTGACTAGATGAGGTGGTGGAAAGGAGTAAGGAGACCAGGAGAACATCTGAGGAGTGAGTTGGTGAACTCAAATGTATACAGTGAAATGTAATGTAAACATGAGACTTCCTATGTAACAGTACACTGGCTGGAGAACAGTTGGATCCAATGCTGAGGATAGAAGTCAAAGCTCAAAGAAGATATAGAAGCCTCCTGAATAGTGAAATAGTTGTCACCACAACAGTGGATGGACAGGCCAATGGAGAGTGTACAGAAAACCAAGGCTTACCTATAATTGGGAGCTGATGATGACAAAAGATTTCAGGATAGATGGGGTAGTTAACATTGCTCAAAGTTAGAGAGATGGCATGTAGAAGCACAGAATATCTGTTGTTTTTTGTGAGCTTTGAGAGAACAGTGACTGCAATGTCATGGAGAGCAAGGCAGATAATGCCAAAGAACAGGAGAACAGGATTGTGCATGGCACTGACCATGAGTGCCTCCTTTTTTTTTTTTTTTTTTTTTCCATGAGTGCCTCCTTACATTTAGCCCTCTCCTTTCCTCTTGCCTCACCCTAATCCTGGCCCTGTCATAGAATGAAGTGGGCTTGGCATGAGGCAATAGGGACTCAGAAGACTGGGCCTAAGTGGAGAAAGAATAACAAGTTCAACTTATTTTTATTTTTATTTATTTTTTTTTCAACTTATTTTTAAACCTACTTTATTGTGATAGCATTTATATAAGATAAAATGTGGCCATCTTAATTATACAGTTCAACGAGTTTTGATAAGTTTTTGTAACCACCAATAAAATCAAGATAAGGAATATTTTTACCAACACAAAAGATTTAATGATTTTCCTGTTTCATCTAATATCCTCCTCACCCCCAAGCCCCAGGCCACTGATCTGCTTTCATTCACTATGTATTAGATTTGTCTTCTCTAGAGTTTCATAAAAGTTGAATTGAGCAGTAGGGACTTTTATATATCTAGCTTCTTATTTTAGCATAAACGTAATTGAAGTTCACCCACCTTTTGTTATTATTTTTCTGCTAAATAGCTTTCCAGTGCATGGTTGTACCATTAAAAAAATTATCAAAAAAAAAATCTATTCACCTATTCATAGATAAATGGCTCATTCCCCATGTTTTTACTATTATAAATAAAACTGCTATGAACATTCATGTTGAAATTCTAAATGGTTGAGTATTTTGAAACTGAATATCCCAATTGTTTATTTTTAGTATGGAGAAATGCTTAATTTTAATATTTTGGTTTGTGTATTTTAGTGTTGTGTTAAAATGACTTAGTCCTACTAACATTTTTAAAAAAAAATTGTTTGGATCTTTTATGTGTCCAGGGAAAAACAGAATTTTACTTCTTCCTTTTAATTGGTGTGCCTGTAATTCCTTTTTCTTTCTTCATTGCACCGGCTAGCACCTCCAGGACAATGCTGAATAGAAGTGTAAGAATGAATATCCTTGCCTAGTAGTTCCCAGTCTTAGTAAGAAAACAATTGGTCTTATAATTTTCAGTGTTAGCGGAAGAAGCCCTCTCTCCAAATTAAAAAGGTTTCTTGGGATCCCTGGGTGGCGCAGCGGTTTAGCACCTGCCTTTGGCCCAGGGCGCGATCCTGGGGACCCGGGATCGGATCCTACATCAGGCTCCCGGTGCATGGAGCCTGCTTCTCCCTCTGCCTATGTCTCTGCCTCTCTCTCTCGCTCTCTCTCTCTGTGTGACTATCATAAATAAATAAAAAATTAAAAAAAAAAACCTACTTACGTGAGATGTCCCTACTAACCATCAGAATAGCTAAAATAAAAAAAAAATACTGATGATACCAAGTGGTGACAAGAAATTGAAGCAACAGGAACTCTACACATTTAAAAAAAAATTAAAAAAATAAAAAGGTTTCTTTATATAGTTCCAGTTTTTATTATGAATGGATGTTGAATTTTTGCATGCTTTTCCTGCATCTTTTAAGGTAACCATGCTCTTCATTAAAGAAATTACATTGCTGAATTACAACGGCAGTGAATTAAGTCAATTGATTTTCAAGTGTTAGACCAATCTGGCATTGCACTTGATCATTATATGTTTTTATTTTTATATAGCTAGCTTTGATTTTAATGCTTTGTTGAGGCACTTTTTGATTCTATGTACACGAAGAATATTCTGTAGCTTTTTCTATCTTATAGTATTTTAGGATTTGTCTTATGTCTTCCTTAAAACTTATCAGTAAATCCATTGGGTCTGGGGTTTTCCTTTGAGAAAAAATTCAACTTAGGAATTTAATTATTAAAATTGAGGATTTTTAAAGTTTTCTATTTCTTCTTAAGTTCTGTAATTTGTGTCTTTCAAAGAATGCATCCATTTCACCCAGGATGTCAACTTCAGTGGCATGAAATTGCTTAAAATATTCCCGAATTATTCTCTTAATATCTGTCGCTTCTGCAGTGATGGTTTCCCTTTTATTCCTCATTCCCCCTTATCCCATTAAAGGTCAGTCTAATTAAGATTTATTAATTTTATTGATCTTTTCTAAAAGCCAACTTTTGGTTTTATTGGTTTTTCTCTAATTGGCATTCATTTTTCTATTTTAATTGATTTCTATGTTATCTTTGTTATTTCCTTTTTTCCACTTGGTGTCTTTTGTTTGATGTTTTTGTTTTTTGTGGGGTGGGTTTTTTATTTATTTATTTATTTATTTTGCTATTTTCTCAATATGGAAGCTTAAATAATTTAATTAGACTTTTATTGTTTTCAAATGGAAGCATATTCATTTTTCTTTAATCATTGCTCCAGTTGCATCCAGAAAATTTGCAATTTCAAATTTGCAATCCAGAAATCAATTGCATCCAGTTGCATCCAGAAAATGATAGACTTTGTTTTAATTTTCCTGCAGAGCAAAATATCTTCAATATTTTTTCTTGTGATTTCTTCTTTAACCAATAAGCTTTTTAAAAGTATATTACTTAGTCTCCAAACGTTCAAAGATTTTGAAGATTTATTTTTTGATATCCAATTTAATTCTGCATGGTTATATAATATATATCTTATGATTGCAATCTTTGTCTTTTATGGCTCAAAATATAACGTCCTAGTGAATATATGTGTATATTTGTAAAGAATATATATTCTACTCTTATTGGATAGAGTGTTCTAAAATTTAAAATTTGGCCAAGTTGATTTTGTCGTTCACTGAGAGTGTTCAAGTCTCCTATATCTTTCCTGATTTATCTATTTGTTCTATCAGTTGTTAAGAAAGGGGTTTAAAATCTGTAACTAAAAATTGTGAATTTATTTCCTCCTTTATTTCATCAGTTTTTTGTTTCATGTATTTTGAAATTCTATTGTTAGGTGCACACACATTTAAATTTGTTAGGCCTTCTTCATGAATTGGTGCTTTATCATTGGGTTATGTCCCTTTTACCATTGATAATATCTCTTGTTCCAGTTTCTTTGATTCTAATTTAGCCACTCTAGCTACCCTATAATTGGCGTTGTGTTGTATATCTTCCCCTTACTTGTACTTTTAAACTGTTTCTTTATATTTAAAGTCAATTTCTTGTAGGTAGCATGTATTTGAGATTTGCTTTTGTTGTAATATGTTCAGGCTGCTATAATAAATTACCATAGACAGGTGGCTAATACACAGAAGAAATTTATTTCTCACAGTTCTGAGGTTGGAAAGTCCAAGATCATGGTGCTGACATGATCACATGAGGGCCTTTTTCCAGATTGTACACTTTTCTCTGTGTTCTCACATTGTGAAAGGGGCTAGGGAGTTCTGTAGGATCTTTTATAAGAGCACTACTCCCATTTATGACAGCTCCATCCCCATGAGCTATTTACCTCCAAAAGCCCCCCACCCCCAACAAAAAACAAAAACCATCACATTGAGCATTAGAATTTCAACATATGGATTTCGTGGGGGACACATTCAGACCATACCAGCTTTCTTTTTTAAAAAATTATTTATTTATTTATTTATTTATTTATTTATTTATTTATTTATTTAACAGAATGAAAGAGAGAGAGAGAGAACACAAGCCAGGGGAGCAAGAGAGGGAGAAGCAGGTGCCCTACTGAGAAGGAAGCCTGACTTGGGGCTCGATCCCAGGACCCTGGGATCATGACCTGAGCTGAAGGCAGATGCTCAGCCAACTGAGCCACCCAGGCACCCATAGCAGCTTTCTTATCCCATCTGAGAAGATCAAATATATAGTGTAATTATCAATATGGTTCAGTTTGTATCTATTATCTGGTAACTTGATTTCTATTTGTTCTACTTGTTTCTGTTCATTTCTTTGATTTTCCTTTCTTTTGGATTTATTGTTTTTATGGTTATATTTTATCTTATGATTTATATTAACTTTTCTGGGCTTCTTTGTTTTTTATGTAGTTTCTCCAGGGTTTGCAATCTACATTTTTTACTAAGCAGAGTCTATATAAAATATACCACTTCATCTACAATGAAGCACTTTCTAGTTGTCTTCTCCCATAATTTGTTCTATTGTTGCCATGCATTTTTCCCTACATATTATAGACCCCATGATATATTGTTCTTTATTTACTGCAAATAAGTATTCTTAAAAGAAATTTAAAAGTGACAATTTTTAAAATATATTTCCAATATATTTTCCACTTCCAACATTCTTCATTCCTTTTTTGTAAATTCAAATTTTCATCTGGCATCATGTTCCCTTTTCCTGAAGAATCTCCTTTAATATTTCTCATAGTTTAGGTCTGCTAGCAACAAATTCTATTAGCTTTGCTGTGTCTAAAAACAACCTGTTTTCACTTTATTTTTTGGAATATACTTTTACTGGGTATAGAATTCTAGGTTGATAGTGCTATTTTTCTTTCAATATTTTCAATACATTATTCCATTGCCTCTAATTTACATAATTTCCATGACATCTGAAATAATTCTTTTTTTTTTTTTTGAAATAATTCTTATCTTTATTTTTCTATATCTATTTGACGTTTTTCCTTGACTACTTTTAAGATTATTCTCTATCTCTGCTTTTGAGTACTTCAATTATAATAAATTTTGGGGTGTCTTTTTTTCTTTTTCCTGTATACTATTTCTTGTCTCTCTTGGATCTATAGATTTATGATTTTTATCAAACTTAGAAATTTTCTGGTGAGCATATCTTTAGTATAATTTCTGTTCTTCCCACAAACTCTTTACCTGGGGCTTTGATTATAGTTAAATCATTTGACATTTTTTTTGAGGTTCTTAGGTGTTTTTGTTTTGTTTTGTTTTTGTCTTCTTACTCTATGTGCTTAATTTTGGAGTGGTTTCTATTATCATGTTTTCAGGTATGTTTATTGATTATTTGTAATGTCTAATTATTATAAACCCTGTCCAGTAAAATTTCATTTTATATATTTTTTCATTTTTAATTTAATTTTGTTCTTTTTAAATATCTATTTATATTTTTGTCACATTATATTTTTCCTTAAAAATTCTGAGCATATTGAGCATATTTAACATCCTTGTCTGCCAATCCTATCATCTGTCACAAATGGATCAGTTTACATTGACTGATTATCTTTTTCCTGTACAAAGTCATTTTCCCTGCTCTTACATGTCTAGCAGAATTTTTTTATTGAAAAATGGACATTATAAATTTTCTAATGTTAAGTGCTGCTTTTTATTTATATTATTATTGTTTTGCTCTTCCTTGAGTGTCAGTAAGCTGTTAAGTTACTTGTGGATCATGTCAATCCTTGTGAGACTTGATTTTAAGCTTTTTATATATATATATAACATATATAGTATATATATATTTAAGATATATATATATATATATATATATATATATATATATATATAGTAAGCATGGGGCTAGTTTAGTCATACTTGTAAGCTGTGAGTGTTCTGAAGTGTCTACTGAATGCCTGGTGTATTCAATATGGTCTCTCCATATTGGTTGGCTTCTGAAAACACAAAAAGTTCTAGCCTCATGTGAGCTCTGGGAACTTTAACTTATAACCCCCCCAAACAAATTCTTTTCCTTGAAAGTTATTCTTTGGTGAATTTCATAGTTTCACTTTACTCATGGCAGATTGATATTCAGCCAAAGACTCAACATGACCCCCATGTAGATTTCAGTAGCTTTTGCTTGTGCCTCCATTTTTCTGATATCCTCCTCTGAGAATGTCAGCTCCCTCAGACTGTCCAGTATATAATCTCTGTTGCCTTAACTCTGAGACACTGCAGGGCTCTGGTTAGGCTTCTCCTTTCTGCATATTGATACAGGAATTTTAAGGGGGAAACTGAGGCAGTCATAGGGCTTAACTCTGTTTTTTATTGGGGCTCACAGTCCTATGCTGCCTCTGGTCCAGTGTCTGAAAGCAGTTGTTTCCACATTTTGTCCAGTCTTCTAGTTATTTATAGTGGGAGGATGAGTCTGAATCCTGTTACTCTCTCGTGGCCAGACACAAAAGTTGTCTAATTTATTTTTTCAAGGCTGTGCTAAGCAATCGAATACAATATTTAGAGTACAAATTTATAGGACTACAGAGTGGAATTCTGCTTTTTAATAACAGCTATTCGTTATTGAGAATCTATGAGTATACAGCACAGGGCTAGATGCTTTATATATCTTTCTTATTTTTTCTCATAATAGCTTCTAAAGAGATGTATTATTATCACTTAACAAGGGAGGAAATAGTGGCTGTTAGCAGTAGGGACTAGAGTTCAGGTTCAGACCAGGGACTGTCTTAATGCTGGTGCTGGTCCATTACCCTGTGTTCCTCTCCTCCTTTTGAGATGCATGAAAGAAGGATAATGTGGCAGTCCTTGAGGGATTCTCACAGTGGAAGGAAAATTTTAGGGTTAAAGAAGGGACTAGAAGATGAAAGAGCATGGCCTGGCAAAATTACTGTATATGGGTAGCCTAGTCTCTCTCTGCTCCGTGACTCACAGACTTCCCAGTTGCAGCCCGTGTCCTAATAAAATGGAATTCATGCTCTTCACTTTGAAATGTTCAGTTTAGATTCATCTGCCCTCATTTTCACAGGTTTTCTGCACCATTCCTAACTTTCAGAAAGTTTGCAATTTTTCCTCCTGCCACTTGGAGTCTTGGTTGGCAAAGGCTATGTCTGGCCTCTTATTTAATTTTCTCTAACTTCTTGTCACTCCGCTATGCCCCTGCTGGTTTTCTGTTTGGGATTTTTCCTTCTCTTTCTGCTGCTATTATGAAATAGACCTTTGGACTCTGGGGTTCTTTCCGTAGGGTTTTAAGCATATTTTTGTGATTCCTATTATTAAAAAAAATCCTTCCTCGATTATCAACTTCTGCCTAAGCATGAGCCAATTTCTGCACTTGTATTTTTGGCTATTTCCTCAAGAATGGAGCTCAACCCTCTTTTTCTGCAGATGCATACAATTGCAGCACCTCTCCCCACCCCCATTCCAGAACTAATCAAAGCACACAAACAGCATTCAGAGATTTACTTGAAAACCTCTTACTACTCAAATCAAATAGCTTTTCATCAGCCCTGATTTTATTTAATTTAACATTTGATTTGGAGATTCAACTGGTCATTAACACCCTTTATCAACTTCAGTTATCCTTTATCCTCATTCTGTTTTCCTGTATAAGACTTACCATGCACACAACTGGATATTACTTTACATTCTTCTCTTCTCTGGGGTAGTGCTAAATTCAGTTTGGAAATCAAGATGTTTCTTGCATCCAAATTTGTTACCTATATGTTGCAACTGGTCCCAGAGCTTTTGATCTCTCTTCTTATTAGGATAAGAATTAAATGCATGGTGGCAGATAGGTTGTATCATGCATGCCAACTCTAATGCTGAGCTGATGAAGACTCTGAGGATTTGTTAAGCTTAGAAGGGAAAAGTGTGGCTATCAATTAGCAATGGCAACCATGTTAATGGAAGAGGAGGATAGTGACACAGATTTCAAATGTTTGATGATCCTAGAAACTTTTACTTCTCTGATGACGATGGCTATGGGCTGACCTGACAATAACTAATTTAAGAAAAATAAAATCTTAAACTTCCAGACCTGAAATAAATCTTACAGTATAATTACCCTTTTACGAGTGCTTATTTTAGGCCAGAAACTGCTAAATTGTTTTATAATTCATTTACTGAAACCTCTTAGGCACTCTGTGATGTATATATTATTATTATCCAATTTAGAAGCAAAGAATGAGACTCAAAATTATATAGTGCTTGCCCAAAGCCATAAAGCTAATAAATGGGGGAACCTGGCTATGAATTCAGTTTTGTCTGATTTGAGACCTGACCACTGATGAGAAAAGTGAGACAGAAAAGTTTCACTTGCAGGCTTACGTGGCAGAGATAAACCCATTTTATTTTCTGCCTTGACATGTTTTCATGTCACATTTCATTCCACATTTCCCAGTTTCCCTTGCAAATAGATGGGACCATACAACTGAGTTCTAGCCAGTGGAACATAAGTGGAAATAATACATGCAACTTCCAGGTTCCAGGCCCATAAAACTTCTCCTGCATTCTCTTATGCTCTTTCTTTCTTCCTCTCCCAGCAAGACATGGCCTAGAAGACTGTGAGGTCCTAGGAGTTGTGGATCTAATAGAAGGAAATGTCTTAGGTCCCTGAATGTCTTGGTGATGTAGTGCCCAACGCTGACCACACTGGTCTGTGATATGTGTAAGAAAGAAACTTTTATTATGCTAACTTACTCTAATTTGAGGGTTATTTTTTACCAGAGGTAACCTAGCATGGACAGTTTGTCCCACTACCCAGCACAATGAGTCAAAATGTATTCTCCAAAACATGCTTCTCAAGTTCTGATCATTTGATTTCCTGCCAGTTTTATATTTTACCACAGATGCAAATGCCTCTGTTTTCTATGTGTTGCTACCTTAATGAGATTACTTCTTCTCCATTTTCATTTATTCTGATGCCTAGCAAGGTTTACTGTAGCAGCAACAGCAGAATCCATGTCCTGTAATGGATGCCTGCCATTTCGTATTGACCTGATTTTTGGTTCTATCTTTCCCTGTCCTCTAAATATCTCAACCAGAACTTCTTTTCCCATCAACTGTGCTTCCTTCTTACACTCAATTTCAATTTTTTCACCTAAATAGTATTGTCATTCTGACTTCAGGCTGAGGATTAAAAAACTCAATCTGTTCCCTTAAAATTGGAATTCAAGTTCATATTTTGTAGGGATTCTTTCTCCTCATGTATTGTTCCTTGTTTGGTTGTTTATCCGATATGAATCTTATGTTCCAGACTTACTGGCATCCTTTGAAAGGAAAGGCACTGCTTAAAGAAGTTTTGTGCTATGCCTTGTCAAACACAAAAACATTTGTGCTTGTTAACATTCTGTTGTTATTATGGTGTCTATCTGACGCTATCACATATGTTTAATACATGGTAATAATGTTTATGGAATCACTTCGTTATAATTACAGTAGGGACTCATGATCACAGCAGCAGGAAAGAAGCTATAGGCTTGTCAAATCAGATCATTATAACTGCCCCTTTCTCTATAAGTACATATGGGCAAGCTGGAAGCCTGCTGCCAATACCACCTTGCTGTTAGGCTGTGTGTTCATATGGGGCTCAATTTGCATCCCTGGGGCACATTTCCACACCCCCACTGAGTTATCTCTGCTTAAAAACCCCATGTGATGGGAATGGTGCCCACAGAACTGCCATGGGAGTGCCAGCAATTGAAACAGTAGAAAGAAATTGAGCCAGTAATAATAATAACAACAATATGTATGCATGTATATGTGTGTGGTATATACATCTCATTTTATTTCAGCTTTCAGTGTGAGACTCAATTCTATAGAATACCATTCAGGGAAATGTCACTTTACATGTTTCCTAGAGAAAAGCAAAGAGCAAAGCAAACACTATAAAGAGCAAGAAAAACATTGGCAGAGTTGAAGCAGGTTTTCTTCTAAGATTTGTGAGACAAAACTAATGAGAAGTGGAATATTCCAGAGAAGGAATTGTCCATCCAGGTCAACATTTCCAAAAGTATATTATCTGGAATTTCAGTCCTTCAGAGGTTAATAGGTGCTAACATAAACAGAGTGTTTTGGGCTCAAATGAGTTTTTTAAAACCTGGGTTAACCAAGTTAAATTGGTTTCTTCTTAGGCCTTTTAACACTGTAATGGACAATTAGACTTTAAGAGAGGGCAAGAGCAGAGGCAACACAAGGCTGGTTTTCCAGGAACAACTTATCAAGATCTTTAATTACAGAGATAGGCTTATCAAAATAAAAGTCTCATCATTGCCAGCATTAACAAAGAGCAGCAGGAGGCAGTCCTCTGCAAAACATTTTGGCCTGGAAATTGAGATGCACAGAAAATCTAAGGGTTTTTAAAAGACTTTACTTCGTGTTTGTAATGTACAGGCATAGGCTTTATGCCTCCTTTGAGGCTGTTTGGAAGATAAATAACTGTTCATTCCTCACATTGAATTTATGAGAGAGAAATTATAAATCCTAGATGATACTGACTTGATTTATTTCAAATCGACTTTCACATCCATGAGGTTGGCAGAGAGGACATAGAGCCAGCCCTGCCTTGTCACTTTCCTTCTTAAATCAGGAAAAAGAGGTCACTCTTTGCTGGCACTCTTTTACAAGACTTATTTCCAGCTATATCCTTCTATATCCTTGTACCCCCTCCCTTCTCTGGAACTACCACCATCCCATCCCATCTGTGATTCTGTCTTTGAATCTGCCACTTCTTGTGGTCTCCTTCCATCCTACCTCTTACTATGATTAACTATCACTCAGCTTTATAAAATATATCTTCTCTAGTTACCTCCTTCTCTTTACTACCTAATTTCTCAAAGACTGGTCTGCTGTCTGCCTCTTGCATTTCTTTATTTTGCCTCACTCCTTAACATTTATCATATGGTTTTTATTACAACCATCTCTCCAAACAGAAAATATCTGCAAATCATATATTCTGATAAAGATTTAATATCCAGAACATATAAAGAACTCTTAACACTCAACAGTAAGACAAGTAACAATTTTTTAAATGGGCAAAGGACCTAAATGGACATTTCTTCAAAGACGATACACAACTGGCCAATAAGCCCATGAAAGATACTCAATATCATAAGTCATTAAAACAAATGCAAATCAATGCCACAATGAGATACTACTTCATACTTACTAGGACAGCTGTAATGGGGGGGGGGAACCCACAAAACAAAACAGGTGTCAACAAGGATGTGGAGAACTTGGAATCCTTACACATTGCTGCTGGGAATGCAGAAGATGCAGCCACTGTGGAAAATAGTTTGGTGTCTTCCTCAAAACACTAAACATGGAAAATCATATGATCTACCAATTTCACTCCTAGGTATAAACTCAAGAGAATTGAAAACAGCCACTTGAACAGATACTTGTAAGCCAATAATCATCACAATCTTTTTCACAATCATCAAAAGGTGGGAATAACTCAAATATGATCAATAGATGAATGGATAACAAAACATGGTATATGGCTACAATGGCATATTATTCAGCCATAAAAAGCAAGGAAATTCTGACACATGATGCAACATACATGAACCTGGAACACACACTAAGTGAATAAGTCAGACATAAAAGGAGAAATACTGTACAATTCACTTATACGAAATATCCAGGGTAGGCAAATTCACAGAGACAGAAAATGGATTAGATGTTACCCAGAGTTCATGGGGGGAGGAGGAATGAGAGGTTATCCTTAATAGTCTAGTGGTTACAGAGTTTCTGTTTGGGATAATAAAAAATATTTTAGAAATAGTGGTGATGGTTGCACAAATTGTGAATGTAATTAATGCCATTGAGTTGTACATTTCAAATTGGTTAAAATGGTAAATTTTATGATAAATATATTTTAGCATCAAAAAGAAAAAAAAAAAGGACATTCCAAAGAAATGCTTCTCTTGGGTGAAACAGGGCTTTGTGTATTCATGGAAGTCTATTCTTCAGGATCTTTGCCACTCGCTTCCAGGTGTCACTCTCTGTAAGGCTTTTCCTGACTGCCCCGCTCTGCTCTTTCCTGGGGCTGTGGTGAGTATAGCATAGGCTCTCAATAAATATTTTTAGAATGACAAACCAGTGAATACAGTCCTAGAAGGAGTTCAAAGAGTTCCTGAGGAGGATAAGAACTCTTATTTCATCTTCCTTAGCGGCCCTCCTAATGACACAAAGATTCACTTCCCTCTCTTTTAAGGAAGTTGAGCCAAAGACTGAGAAGAACAGGAACTCTATGTGAAGTGTAATAAAATGGAGTTCAGGACACACCATCCCAAAATATGGCATCTTGGAATATTGACAGAAGAACTCCAAGATAAATCCAAACAAATAGGCCTTGCTAAGTTTCCTCAGTTTACTCCCCTCTCAGCTCATACCTTTTGTCCTGTCACATATTCCCATGACTCTCCATCCTTCATCAAAACTCACATAAGAACACTCAGGTTTAACCACTTCTTAAGGTCTTCATTTCTTATGAAGGCTCATGCACATAAAATCAATGTTAAATAAATTTGTATGTTATTCTCTTGTTAATCTGTCTTTTGTTACAGAGCCCCAGCTTAGAATTTAGAAGGGAAGATGGAAGAGGTTTTTTCCTTCCCCTACACACCAAAATTAGATTTTTCAAAAATATAAAACCACCATAGTTGCATTTTAAAAATATTTACTATTTCCTCTGCTAACCTAACCAAGGCTGGGCTCCAAGGATCTCTTAACCCACATGAGCATACTGACCTTTTCCAGGGATTAAATAAAAACTAGAACAAAAAATAACCATTGTTATTTAGAAAATGATAGTACTGAGAAAAGGGGAAGAATGGGGATAGAAGTAAATCCTCTGCACCTAAGTTAATGGAGGTTCTCACTGCTAGGAAAAACCCGGGTGTTCAGACATGGAACCAGGTGTATCCTCATCTGGGTTCAGCTGCCAGTTCCTGCCCTGATGCTGTGAACCCAGAAGAGGCCTTCTGTTGGAGGCTTTTATCTGCCCATTCTGGCCTCCCTCTCTGGCTTGTGCTTGCCAACATCAATGACATGTATTGTCCCCCACATTAAGTGCCTGCGGGATGCAGACCATATATGTGGCTGCTTCCTTGTCTTCCTCAGTCCCTGCCTCAGAGCAGATGCCTCACATGTATTTGTTGAGTGATTCCAATTGAAATAGGAGTTATAAACAATGACATTAGTCACACTGCCAGCACAAATCCACAGGCATTCAGGAGGTCTAAAAATGTAAACCCTTGTGGCCTGCTGAAATTATTGTTATACTGCAGGCCCAACTCAAATATCTGTTCTGCTTTGAAGCCTTTCCCGAATGTCCCCCACTGTCCTCCCTGAACACTGTGTGCACCCTTCTTCAGAGCTAAATGATTATGTGTTTGCTCCCTTTCTATTCTGTGAATCCCTGCTGGACAAAAACAACATTTATGTAGGTCTGTGTGGCCTGTTCCTAATGCCATGCCTGGTGTAGAGGATGCCATTGATAAATAATATTTATTGAACTTTTCTGGTTGCCTCTGCCTACCTGCCTTCCTTACACCTCATCTCTCCCCTCTCCCTCCTTCTTCTTTTCTTTCCCCCCTTCTAGGATCTAAATCTAGAAGTTTCAACGACTCTTCAAGAAGCTGAGTCATGAAAGTACCTACCAGGATTTGGTCATCTTCCCAGGAATCCTTTTTATATCTCCCTAAACATATCATCCCTTAGTCTATTTCCATCCCTTTACCCAAACTCATGGTTCTTAGAACATGGATTCTTTAACATTAAATCCAAAATGTGTGTGTGTGTGTGTGTGTGTGTGTGTGTGTGTGTGTAGAGGGCCTAAGGAATCTGTGAGCCTTGCCTCCCCAAGGAAGTTAAGAACCATAGATCTAGATACTTTATTATAATATAAAAGATGAATTTATTTTTATAAAATAAATACAAGAATGTGAAAGAAGATAAAAATCATTTAAAATGCTTCCACAGTTTTCAAAGCACTCATTTACCCAGAGGGGAGGCATCAAGGGGACTCTTTTGTAATCAAACGTGGAATAGTGACCGAGCTACTCTTCATTGTATCAGCATATCAAATCCACTCTTGAAAACTGCACAGAACTGTGATAAGCTGTGTCCTACATTCCAGGGAATGTGCAATACTCTCAACAAGATGACAGATTCAGGGTTTTATCCAGAAACAAATTATCTTTGTTTGCAGCTGACCTGCAGAAGTTCAAGTTTCTTGGGTTATGTGGACTTAGAAGGCATCTCCCTTTTGAAAAAGGAAGTGCACCACTGCTGCCTCAGATAGATGTGGGGTCTTGGTGGGTGTGTACCTGAGACACACGTGCCAGGTCCAAGAAATGATTTTGAGCAATTACGAATGGTGATCTTGGATGCCTGATATTCAATAATCTGTGTAGTCTCTGGTATCTTACTTCATATGGACTTCCTCATACCCTACATCCTACCCAACACACCTGGCAGGCTGGTTATTAGCCTTCAGAGCTTTAATTAAAAGGATCCCAAGACATAGGATCACAGGCTGTCTTTAGGGGACAGCCCTACTTCAGTGATTAGCAGAGAAAAGAAACAGCTCATGCCCAAAGAAGGCCCCTTTCTCTTAGCAAAAGTATACAGTTAAGGAAGGTCATGTAGAAAAGTGTGCGTTCAATTTCAAGCAACACCAGAGAAAGGCTTTCTCACCCAGCAAAACCAGGGGATGGTGTTCTAACCACAAGAGTTCTGATAAAGTAGAAGGCTCTAGGTCTGAAGGGCCAATACACTTAAATTGGGGCCCCATCTTCATTAAGCAAAGTAAGTGGTCTTGGTAATCACTTGACCTCTAACAACAATGGCCACCCTTAACTGAGTAAGAGATTATTTATTATTATCACATTTTATCCTCAAAAGAGGCTTATGAAAAAAAGGGGTGGACTTTCATTCTATAAAGAAGGAAACCAGGATGATGACTAGATAATTTGTCCAACATCCTATAGATACTATGCAGGGAACATGGTTTCTATCTAACATCAAAGCTTATATCCTAATCTGTTACCTTATACTCCTCCTTCCCAAAGAGTTTGCAGGCTTGTGTGCCGTCCTTCTATTTTCTGTATGATTCTTCACTTCATGTCCGCACCCCAGCTACATAACACCCTCAACTATGAAAGCTCTTTGTTCCAATCTTCCCAGAGAGTCATGTCCTATCTTGAATGGGAAGAAATACACAAGCTAATGAAAGGTTCTAATGATCCAAACAAGGGTCATCAAACTGAGGCCCACAGGCCAAATCTGACCTGCTCCCTGTTCTTTGTAAATAAAGTTCTGTTGGGACACTCATGTCCATTATTTAAGTATTATCTATGGCTGCTTTTGCATTCTAAGTACAACAGTTGTGACAGATACATGATGCCCAAAACCTAAAATATTTACCTCCAGCCCCTTAGAGAAAAAGTTTTCCAGCCCTTGACCTATATTAACACACTTTCAATCAATCTACCTATTTCTAACTCATCTTGCACTACCAACTCCAAAATTACCCTGTGACTTGTATTCCTGAAACTTTCCAGGAACCTGTGGGACAGTATGAATCAACTTACTTCTTATCAGCATTTCACCATGATGTGTACTCGATTTCAGTTTTCTCCTCTCTGCTTTGTCAGTTATCATTTCCTTTGTCTTCCAAAAAAAATGTTGGTATCTCTGCTGCTATTTTAATGCACATTCTCACTGTTCCTAAAGGTTGATATTTCTTTTCTTATCTTACTGCCATTTTTGTGGGATTCAGGAATTTACTGGCTGGTACTTTTCAGAAAATAATAAGCCACTCAGGCATTTCAAGCAGAAAGGAATTTAATTTAGGAAATATCTATGTTTAGAAGACTGTGGTAAAGGCTAGCATTTCAAAGATCAAGTAAAGCCTCTGCTTATTCTCAGGTTCATCATTAGCTTTCAGAGGCAGGAAGTAGCAAGAAGCACAGGAAACTATCTGCAGTAATTGCTGATTTTATGATGCTGCATTAAGGGCGACATTGCAAACCAGTGTCCATGGAGACCTCAGGCCCATGGAGGTTCCATCTCTGCACATTCTTGCTAAAGGTCTTATAAAATGCACATTTGTCTGTCTCCTCCCTTCCACCCAATCTGGAAAGACTCTGGCAAGGGATTCTGTTAAGTGTATTCCCAGGGGTGGGGTGGGGTGGGGAGAGGCTCAGAAGGGGAATGGCGCTGCATTACCAACAGTCTCGTGCAGAGGGCTAGACCAGATGAGAGAGTGAGTTCAATTTGCCATATTTAATTTTTCCACTCACCTCCACCTTTTCCTCTCCACCATCAAGGTTTCCGTAAAGCCACTGTTGCCCACTGGATGGTCGCTGCATTCTAGATCCACAGACATGGGTAGGATTCCTATTGTGGTATGACCGTGGGCAGATCATTCAGCCTTGGCTTCCCCTGGTCAAAAAGAGAGGAAAAAATAACTACTTTAGGAATGCTGTGAAGAGAAGTAAGAAAGTGCATGTTAAATGTTTAATAAATTAAAATGCCACACAAAATGAAAGTAGAACTATGTAGACAAATTAATTCTGGTTTATGTTTCTCACTCCAAAGAATAGCGATGTACCTCTCCAGGGAATACATGTACCTGTCAATCTTGTCTTGGACTTCTTTTTATCTATCCTTTTTTTTTTTTTTTACCAAAAAAAAAGCTATCTCAAACCCTAAATGTAGCAAAATGTCACCACTAAACTACATTTATTTCATTCTTCATCAGCCTATGGCAGATGTTCTGATAGATAATGAGAACCCTGAACAGCTCTAAGACTTGAGCAAAAGTGGCTCAGATTCTACTTTTTATTACAAAGCCTTGTTTCTATGCAGAGGCCTCAAGGTTACAAGATGTCATTATTTTTATAATTCCAACTGAGGTTTCTTAGTGGCAATATCAGTCTTAAGTCTTAAGTATATGTTACAGCCCAAAATAAAATATATTAATGTCTGTAGTGAAATAATAAAAACCAGAACTTTCACTAATTTAAAAATAGTCTTTTCAAAGCTAGTTTTCTGCCTTGATTAGAACTACTAAGAAATTAAAATTTATTAAATGTGTAGCAGGATGATGACCCAAAGGAGATTAAATTTCTGTTTTATGTTCACTCTTCTTTAGATGGATGGGCCAGAAAACTATGCTGGAATCATAGAAGGAAGATTCTCTCAGAAAGATGAAGATAGAAGGCTTTTAAATCACTAAAAATAACTTTATTCAGAAGTTTGAGCACATGGTCATCAGTCCATTATCAAAAAGAAGGAAAGAAGGCATATTCAAATTTTGTATGCTTAAAGAAATTTTTTTGTATGCTTTAAGAATTTAAAAGGAAAATAGTCCCAAATCATGGGAAGATCCTTAGAGGGGAAGAAAACAGGACAGTAATTCTGGGTTCACATGGAGGCAGATGCACGAACCACTTTTTAGATCCTCTGGCATAGCTTATGCCCCAGGACAGGGCTTCCTAAAGTATGGCACATTGACCCTTGGGGACAGATAATCCATGAGATCAAAACTATATTCATAATAGAGTAAGACATTATTTGCCCCTTTCCCTTATTTTGACATTTACCCACATAGTGGAAAAGCCATGGTGGGACAAACTGCTTACTCCTAAGCATGGATCAGAGCAGTACACCAAACTATTGGTATTTAGGATATTCTTCATAGCTACATGCTTACATCACAAAAATGCCAGTTTTATTTAAGAATGCCTTTAATGAGCTGTACAAATATCTTTATTAAACATTGACCCTTGAGTACATGTCTTTTAAATATTCTATATGATAAAATGGGAAATACCCACAAAGCATATCTACTGCATACTGAAGGGTGACAAATATCTAAGGGAAAAGCACTTGTGTGATTATTTGATTTGCTACTTGAACTAGTCACTTTTGTTTTGGACTACCATTTTTTTGCTGGAAAGAATGGCAATTACTTTTTTACTTTGATTTGAGTAGTCGATGGATATTTTCTCAAAAATAAATGAACCCAGGGGTGCCTGGGTGGCTAAGTTAAGCATCCAACTCTTGATCTCAGCTCAAGTCTTGATCTCAGCATGGGTTCCTAACAAAAACAACAACAAAGAATGAACATAGGGCGACAGATCCAGGTTTGCCAGGAACTTCCCTGGTTTTAGTGCTGGAAGCCTAGCACTTTCCCAGGAGCCCCTCAACCTTGAGCAAAGTACAATGGTTGGTCACCCTAAAGGAACCTGCCATTTCAGGGAAAATACTGATAGTATTTGTGGTTGATGATAAAATTTTGAGCTTTCAGGCAAAATTTGTAATTTTGAAAATTCGTATTGACTATTATGAACTTATGGCTTTCCCATAATGACTATTATGAACTTAAAGACTTTTTTGACAAGATGAAAGTGATATTAATAAATGTGATTTTTATACTGTATAATGAAACATTATAAACACTAAAAACTATAAAGATCTGTATATCTTCATGAACCAACATTTTCCAAATGGCCAATGCATGATGTTAAGAAGTTTCACAGGGATGAAACATCCATTTAAAGTCCAAGAGGATTCAATGACTTTTAATATAATAATACAGTTTCTGCAAGTAGTAGGTATAGTGGCAGAGGTGTCTGAGTGCCAGTGCTTCCAATGTCTTAGTTGCAACTCTAATGAGAATGCGTAAGAGACACCAATTAACTAAGGGAGAGAGCCACCTTTCCCTCAAAATTCATGAACATGCTTCTCTGTCTTCTTTGTCAAGTTATGTCTCTGGTAACGTTTCTGAATACTGTAAGCTTGTTACATTGCACAATGTGAAGGAAACCTAACAACATTTTTGTCTTGTCCTTTGAAAATGCAAATAGTAAATTCATTTCCTCCCTTCTTATGGTCTACTTCATCTGCCTTGCCAGTTCTCAATCTGGGGTCAACCCGAACTTCTACTTTTTCTGCTCCTACTCTACAACTGCTGAGTGTAGCTACAGATGATCTCATAACTATGTCACAATGAGCAATGGATAGTTTGTAAGACCAGCTGTGCCCACAGGCTCTTTAGCAATTCCTTACTTTGCCCCTTGTTAGAAATCGTTCTCATTTACATTTAGCTCTTTGTATCAGTATCCTTCTATCCTCTGCCAGATTTTTTTTGAAGGAAGTTCTACACCAGTGTTTCATGGAGAACTGTATTCAGCATAACTCAATTAACTAGGTTGGTGAAAAAGGATCTTGAGAACACATATTTTTGGGAAGCACTGAACCAAACAAAAGATAGGTTTTTTTTTTTTTTTTTTTTTTTGTAGGATCTCTAAGCAGGACTTTACCAGCTAACATGTATTAAGACTCTAATGAGGGTCGAGGTGTCTTCCACACTTCTGACTACATAATTCTTTGTTCATTGAGCATCCAAGTGACTTGCATTCTAAAGTATACACCTAGGGAGATATTTATTCCCTCTAGCCATCCCCACTTTTATTTCTCTGAATTATTTGCCTTCTAAATCAGTAATGGCTTTCTAATCACTTTCAGTTAAGTATTTGCAGTCCTAATATTCAGAATAGCATAATAGTGAAGCTCATGGATGATAGAATCAGACACCCTGGATTGGAATCCTGACTTAGACACTTACTAGTTATGTAAGCTTGAGAAAATTACTTAATCTCTTTTTGTGTTATAATTCTCATCTTAAAATGGGAATAATGATTATACTTTTTCATATTATAAAGATTAAATGAAACATAGAGATTTTTTTTAGAACATGGTGAATACTGTAAAAGTGTTAGCTCTCATAATTATCTATTTTATGTAGTTAGCTTTTGGAGAGAATAGATTAATCTTATTGATTTTATATCCCTTTCCATTGCACAGTTTCTGGTATTAAATAAAAACAAAAACCCCCTCTTCATCAATAGTGATATCTACCATTCTTATAGAGTTCTACAATTTATAGTAAACTTTTGTATATATTAACTCCTCAGATTGTAACAAAATCTTACTAGAGAGCCAGAGTAAGAACTAATATCTCTCTTTTCCTCTAAGGATAAAAAAGAGAAACCACAAAATGAAATAAAACAAAATTAAATTAGACAATTTCCTCAAGATCACACAGGTTAATAATTGGCAGAATTAGAAATAAGACTCTGATTTTGGGCAATTATCTAACACTGCAACTAGAATTCTCTGAAAAAAATACCATAGAAAGTGTTGAGACACTCCAATTAGTGACAAAACAATGTTCTTAGACAAATTATTGCAATTGAAAAAATAATCTGATTTTTAATTTCTTAAATGTGTATTGTTTACTTGAGATAGAAAAGCCATCTAGAATAAAAATTATTTTAAACAATAAGAATAAACAATTTCAAGATGGCATTTGGTTCTGAACAAAGAACTACAATTTGAGTTTTATTTGGCATGCGAGGCAGAAAGGCATAAAAGATGAATTACAGTCTCATTCTCTGAGTACAAATGGAATGTCCCAAATCAAACTGCTCTTTTGAATTCTATGAAGAAATTTAGAAACAAATTAACCATGTGGAATATCAATAAATGCACTTCTGGTGAGGGGGCTGAACTCCTGGGCTCAGAGACATAGAGACATGAGAAATCACTATTTGTTAGAATGGGCAGGATGCTTTAGTGTGGTGCCATTTTGCTTGTGAAGCATTATCCAGCCAATGTCATATCTGCCAGCCCCTATCTGTCCATAGAGAAGGGTACTTAATGTTAGTTCCATAGAGAGCACTTGGTTATATGTTGTTTTCCCTTTGACCCAAATTAGTCCTTTCTCCTCCTTACCCGCTCCTTAAGTGTTTATCTTGAGATTTCCCTTGGTCTCCAACCTCATTCATTTTCTCTTAGCCTTTCTGAACTCTGAACAAGAAGTACTACCAGAGGTCAGACACAGAAGCTGTCTGGGCCATCCTGCCTAATTCTGATGCCTACGTCGTGATTCCAGACTCTTCACCTTACCTAAAACTACTGGTTGTCTGGGATGTGCTGAACCTGGCCTTAGTTACTTTTTTCTTTTTCTTTCTTTCTTTCTTTCTTTCTTTCTTTCTTTCTTTCTTTCTTTCTTTCTTTCTTTCCTTTCTTTTTCTTTCTTTCTTTCTTCTTTCTTTCTTTCTTTTTCTTTTTGTCTGTCTGTCTATCTTTAAATTTTATTTATTTATACATACATACATAGGAATAGGACACCTTGTTTATGCCACAGGTTGGCAAACTATGGCTTATAGGCCAAATCTGGCTTATAGACTATTTTTGTGAACTGAGTCTTACTAGAATAAAAACAACCTCGTTCATTTTTGTGTTGTCTGCGGCTGCTTTCACAATACAATAAAAAGAGTTTCTTATTTGCGACATAGACCATATAGTCCACAAAACTTAAAATATTTAATATATGGACCTTTAAAGAAAAACTTTGCTGACCACTCTACTATACTAACAGAAACCCCAGATGTGATCTTCTGTTCATATTGCTTCTCCATTTCCTGACCTTCCAGCTAGGCCTGGTACTACCCACAGCTCTCATGGTCTGCTCTATTCAGAGATGACAACCCATTAGTTGGCTATCACTGATAACCAGGTAGCAGAGGTCAATTACCAAGAACTGTGTTGACTTTTCTTTCAGGATTGATTCCAAGAGGAGAGGCTAGTGCTTCTTTTGTGTTCCTCCAAGAGATTCTTCTGCAAACTTGGGTTTATCTCTCACTTCCATTTTTCTTTAACTTTCTAATCCACCTCCACCCAGTCTCATCAATCTGCTCTCTATGGAATAGGTCCTCCTGAGGTACCCAAATCAGGATATCTCTCTTGGGCAATACCCACAACTTCTAAATTTTTTTCTCAGTCCTCTCCTGGTTTCTGAAAACTCTTGACCTTGGAGAAATTCTCAGGAAAAAAAAAGGCATTATAGTGTCTCAAGTGCCAGTATAAGTATGAATGATTGAAGGCCAGTTTAATATGTTAGCTTTTCTAAGGTAGTCATGCTTTAAGAGAGTTTATTGCCTATGAAAAGTAATGGCCCATTTAAAAGAGGATGTTTTTAGTTCAAGAGGGAACCTTCTTAGCATCCTTCAGATTTCAGTAGAAAGTAGCCACTTGCTACTCTATGTGTAATGACCTACCTATCACCAAGACTTCTACCAACATCTTCAGTGTGGCCATTAAATCTACTAACATCTAGTCTCAACTCTTTCCAAACATCATCTACAACCAAGGGAATATACTGGTCACTTCTGTATTCTTTCCGCTTAACGATCTTATTTTTCTAGCAGGAACGATACATTTCTTTCCACGAACTGATGCATTTCATCTCCTTAAAGTTGTTTTGAACTTATTTCTCCCAGATGACACACACTAGATGTAAGATTCTTATGGGTAGGAACCCTTTATTTTTAAGCTTTGAATCTTCATAGGCGAGTACAATGCCCACGAATAAAAACAAATAATCCTCACCAATTCAATATACTCTTCCATGTCCTTGAACATATTTGAATATACCAATACATTCATCCTCAGCTTCTCCTGCTTCACCATCTCCATTCAGTGCTGTTCTTCTCAATTCAAAACTGGCAATGGAAGAAACATCTCTTGTAAGGTAAATGATTTCAGAAGTGCTTTTCATTCATTTTGAACATCTTGGTATTTTCTGTATGAAGAGGCTATATATAAGTCTCCTCAGAGAAGGTTTCCAAGCATTGTTTCCTTATTATCACACTTGTCTAATACAATGCTTTAAACACAGTTCATGTCTTCTAGCCTAAGATCTATTTTTTTTTTAAGATTTTATTTATTTACTCATGAGAGACACACAGAGAGAGGCAGAGACAGAGGCAGAGGGAGAAGCAGGTTCCCTGTGGGGAGCCTGATGTGGGACTTGATCCCAGGACCCCAGGATCATAACCTGAACCGAAGGCAGATGCTCGACCACTGAGCAACCCAGGTGTTCCACCTAAGATCTATCTTAAAATCACAAGTTTAAAAAAATAAAAAATAAAGCTAAAAAATAAAATCACAAGTTTGAGATGTTTCAAAGATGTCTTTTCTATCAAAAAATGACTCATCTCATGTCACTTCTGATGACATCACACACTCTCGGTTTAGCATTATTCTTTGTCTCTTGTAAGGTTCATCTCAGAACTATGACAACTGCCTCCTAATAGCTCTAGTTGCTTCCAACTTTAATATATTCTCCATATGGCCACCAGAGCTATCCTGCTAAAGTTGAAACAGGTTGGAATGCCCTGACCTTTCATATCTACTTAACTGAATCTTACCAGTTCTTCAAGAATCACCTTATATCTCTATGAAGTCTTCCTAAATTTTCTTACCAAAATTAATTTCCTTGTTCTCTAAATTCCATAGCCCTGCACGTCTTCATGATAGCAGATTTGAAATTCTGAAAGAATACACATAAATACATACATAGGGACCAATAGCCAAATAAAAAAGAAAGTATCAATAATTAATTGAGACAAAGCATTATGCCCCAATTCAGAACTATAGTAATACTTGGTTGCAGTTTATAGATTAGTCCCTGGGCTTAAGGAGGGCCTCTCTCAGTTAAATCTCAAGAGAACTTCCAAGTGGCGTTTGAGGAGAAAGAATACTGGCAAGACAGTGGGGATCCCTTGTGGCCAGTCTTGGCTTGAAATCCTCCTCAACCTAACCCCCAGTCTCATAGAGAAATGAGAAAGAGGGGAAAGGTCCGAGGTATATGTGTGACAACGCAAAAACAAACCTACCATCTAGCAAATGGGATCTAATTAGTATCTTGTGATCCTACCAATACGATCAGTATTTTCTATCCTAGGGAGGCTTAAAGGAGTGGGCACATGACTGTGGAAAGGAACAGAAATTTAATCCATGTTCTTTTATTTCCCATCTTTTTATCCTATTAACCTGTGAGACTTTATAGCCAAAGTCCATTTTCCATGAGAGGCCTGACTGCCTCCTTGGAGAAGGAAAACAAGGTAATATCAGGGAAGTTGGGCTCCCATGACATTTAACTCTGTTTCTTTGTGCTCCAGAACTAAAACCAATGACATTTTACTTGTGGCTCTCACAAGTTGCTAAAAGTGGGAGAAACAGGACATTAATTAAGTTAGCTTCAAGATCATACTATATCCTAGGCAATATTTAACTGCCATTCTATTTCCCATCTCAAGCTATACTCACTATATATTGGGATAATGTCTTTTAAAGTTTATGAATCTTCCCTTCTCTAATATTTATTGAGCTTAATCCCAATTTATACTGAGAAGTCATCCTCAGCTTTGGCATTTAATCAGGTTTTCTGGAGGTTACACAATGATCATTGCATGACAGCATGGCTCAAGCCACATGATGCCGGAGGTATGCTAATACCTTAAGTTTGAGTGCCCTCCCATTCAGCTTCCCCCAGAAAAATTAAACCTCATTGATAAAAAGCACCTGTTCTGGTTGTCTCAAAGTTATTACAGTCTCATAGCAAATAATTTCCCCAAATTATTCTTGGTCATTTAATTAGAAGTAGCCAGAGATTGCTTCACACAGATGTTTACTCCATTTTTATATTAGAATTGTTTATGGACATATCTATCACCCTGATTAAACTAGATATTCATTGAAAGCAAAGAATACTTTATTTATTTTGGTATTCCTCAGAGTCCTGGTGTGGTGCTTTCCATTTGGTGGGCACAAGATACACAGCTATCAAGGAGATAATGCAGGAGGTTTTCAGTTGTTAAGCTGAACTCCCCGGATTTGGTCTAATGCTTTTATTACTGGAAACTACAATCAATTTCTTGAGAACTTTGGGAATGAAATGCTTCCCCATCTGTGGTAACTTTTCATTATCATCTTGATCCATGTGATTACTGGCTCTATCGGCCATCAAAAAGATCCAGAAGGTCCAAGGGATCAGATACAGCACCACAATGATCAGAACCAGACCCTAACCTAGTGGAGTGCCTGAGAATGATAGAAAAAGAGAAAAAAGGAGGGCTCAGCCATAAACAAGATTGCTATTGTGTGTTGTGCTTTGAAAAGAGGAATAGAAAAGCTTGAGTCATTCCAGAAATGATGCCTGATTTGATAGAACTTTCAACTCTCCAATTTATTCATTATAGAGAGCTGTGTAAAAAAATTACCCTGAAACTTAGTGGCTTAGAACAACATGTATTATCTCACAGTGTCTGTGAGTCAGGAATCCAGGTGCAGCTTAGCTGGGTCTACGGGCTCAGGATGTCTACAGGCAGTAATCAAAATGTCAGCCTGAGCTGTAGTCATCTCAAGGCTCTACTGAGGAGAGAGGTGCTTCCAAGCTCAGTCATACGGTTGTTGGCAGGATTCACCTCCTTGCTGGTTGTTGGACTGAGGGCTTCTGTTCCTTTGGGTGTTGGCCGGAGGCCACCTTCAGATCCTTGCCACTTGAGCCTCTCGACAGATTCGCTCCCAAGATGGCAGCTGGCTTCATCAGAGCAAACAAGCAGGCAGTACCAGAGAGAGCACAAATGAAACAGAAGTACCCATCTCTTTGTAAACTAATCTTGGAAGTAACATCCCGTCCTTTCTGCCATACACTATTCATTAGAATTGAGTCACTGTACTCAAGGGGAGGACATCACACAAGGGCAGGATACCAGGAGGCAGAGATAATTAGGGGCCATTTCCAAAGCTGCCTACCATATCCACATTCAGGTATAAATATGTGCCTCCACCATTTAGCCTTCTTCCGGTGCCCTAGTCCTTTCTTGCTCAGTCTTATGCTATTCAGGACCTACATCAAATACCTGGCATTCTTAATAACCACGCTGGAGCCCCTTCCACTTCCACGGCTATGGTAAGGCTAACATCACATTGTGACAGCTGTGAACCATCATGCCAGGGAGCTGTCATGCATTATTTCCTTTCAGATTTTGGAGAACTTTAACTGTTTACATGTTTTAGTCTCTGGTTCCAAGCACAGTTGTTGTTTCCATTGGAGAACAGGGTGACAAACACTGCCAAAATACAGGCTTTAACATTAATATCATGTTGATTAAGTTTTTCTTCACAAGCAAGAATGGTAGTAAAGGTCTCCTGTGAGTTTCTTTTTGCATTTTTTGATTACATTATTGCATTGCTTCTTACTCAGGGCAGAAACTCAAAAATCTCTATGCGGAAATGTGTCTCCACCAAAACGAAGATTTTATTCCAAAGCATTATCGTATAGAAAGTAATGCTTCTGATAAAGGCCTTTGTGTTTGCTTGCTCTCTTCAGCACAAATGAAATGAAGATTAATCTTACTGCAACCTAAGCCAGAAATAATACTAATGTTCCTTCTATTGCATTGCTTCCCACAGAGCCACGCAATAAAAGCCCCTAGTCCTCACGTCCTCTGTGCTATCTCACAAGTGACTTAAAGGGACAGTCTGAGCTCATATTAATGCCGGCTTCCCATTGCTAGGCCACCCTTAATGATCTTCTTGTTATATATTAATTCTTCAACAACAGCTCAAAAAACAGAGAAGTAAAGGGAAGCCAACTGTGGGATATAAGGAAGGACTTGGCAAATGTCTTGACTCACCTATTGAGATTATTTTGAAAGGATAAATAATCATCACAATAAGCCAGTTCACTTCTGTACAGATCAGTCCCTTCATTGTCCCAACCTAATTAGAGTCATTTGTATTTAAGGAGATATTGATTTTGCATAATGGTTTTCCCTGGCATGACACACATGACAACATTCTCCTCACTTAACTTGGACAACAATCTTGTTGACTGATGTGCAGAAGCTCATGCTTGGGACTTTACCCCCGGCACCAAAGCCTTAAGAAGAGTTCATGTTGCTGTTCATGGTGTTATTGAATATATAAATAAACCAAGGAAATATCAGAGGGCCAAGCAAGGAAGGGCTGCATTCGTCTGACCTCGTTGGAACCGCTGTGCTGTGGGACTCTGCTGCTCAGTTAAAATAAGTTTTGTTGGTTCTCCTCTTGGCTGGGCCTCCTCTGCTCACTGAATGGTAACTCTGGTCCATCCCGGGGACAGGTAAAATTGAAAAGTCTTTTTATTTCCATAGGCTTAAGCCAAACCCCTCAGCACAGGCCATTCCGAAGCTGAGCTGGAGCAGGGCTAATGCTGCGGTTGGCAGCTCATGCACGGCCCCTCCTTGACAAGCCGGCCGCTGCTCTTATCCACTTCAGCTGTCTTTTAAAAGCCTCCTTCTCACAAAAGACAGAGCTGATCTCAAGAGCCTGGGAAAATAGAAAATTCTCACACTGTGATGGGAAACACTGTCAAGACCTGAAACTGTAGTGAAGCACCAGACACCAGCGTGTACTCCCAGATAAAGGGAGGGAAGGGGTGTGTGTAGTAGAACCAAGAACAACAAAATTCAGAGACCAGGAAGCTGGAATTTAAAATGTGGCAGAAGGAACCAAGACCAACTGACTCCTCAGAGAGGATCCAGCCCATGTTCCAGTCACTTATAAACTAGGGTGTATTTTTTCTTCTCTTCTCCTCCGCCTCAAGTAGAATCGTGGGATGTGTGTGTGACCTCTAAGCCTGATACCCTCCACGTCTTTGCTAGGGATCAGAAAGTAGATTGACTTCTTTACTGGGGAAATTAATACTAAATGTGAAATGTTCAAGGTCTTGTTTCTGGTGTTCAGTTTTCTGGTTTGGGTGGGTACTCCATCCAATCAAGACCACAGCTCTGAGGAGGGAGATGTGCCACTTGAAATAGTTGGATCAGATTGTTTTAGGTATTCATCTTACATCCCTTTTGAGAGCCTGACAGTTTGCATCTATCCACCTGTGTATTTATGTAGTTCTTATCACCAAGGCACTCTGAAACTCAAACGATAATTTCTACCCATGCGAGGTGATTGGGATGCGTTGTCCCTGCTGATTGATGGAAAAAGTGAGCAAAGTCATAGGCAATGCCTTACTTTTGGACAAATGCCCTTTAAATAGATTTTTAAATTACATAAAAAGCAGGTTTCAAAAGCATATTAATATACATGACAATGTATCACACAGCAAAGAGAGTGCTTGAGCTTTCAAATGTTCTGGGACTGCATCTTCCAACAGAAATTGTGATTTCATTAGCATTTGCGACTAGCCTTCCAGAGACATTTGCCAAAGGGATGAAAGCAGCAAAAAAACACAGAAGCCCTTCCACGGGCCAGCACAAAGGTGCTAATTAGTGATAGTTTTCCTCTACGGGCAATGGCCCAGGATGCAGGACTCGTGACCATAGACCTATTTCCATTATGCCTAGGAAAACAACAAACACATTGAATGAAATGAAAATTTTACTTTGTGGAGCTTTATGTCAACTAATGGCCTCCAAAGCTACGAGAAGCTATTCTGCCGAGGATTATGAGAAGTCATTTTCTACAGAGGAAATTAGCCCCTGCCTGAATAAGGTGAGCCTGAATTTTCCAGCAGTGAGACTGGCTCAAAACAGAATTGATGAGTTGCAGAGGGAGGTAGGAGCAACATTCTTGCAATCGAAATAAAAAAAAAAAATTTGGTTCCCTTTAAAACGAATCTGTGCTAACTTACCTGCTCAAAACTCCTAATTTTCCTGAAGAGATTCTTCAGCGAATCAATCAATACCAGCGGGGCCCATTTATTGAATATTCTCCACTGCGCCATGCTTTCTTATCTCATTTCCTTCTCATTATAAATCTGTGAGGAAGACATTCTTATCCCCACTTTCCAGATGGGCAAGATAAGAGTCTGTGTGGTTGGATCCTTTCCCTAAAGTCACTGGAGCCTACTGTGATAAAGCCAGATCTAAGCCAAAGTCTTTGACTTGCCCAAATGCAAGTTCTTTATCCGTCTGAAAGAGGTATGGAGATAAGACTGGCCCCAGATGTTGCCCGGAGCCTAGGCGTTGTTTGAATGAATAAAACCCTCTGCAATACCGCTGAGCAATCTATAAGTAGGTTAATTAAAGAATTTATCTCTTCATTCCACCTGATACTGTGAGAGACACAGACCCAAAGAATCTTTGAAGGAGAACTGTTCATTCCATAATGATATACTGGACACCCGCGGTGTGTCAAATACTGTGCCAGCTGCTGAACCTTGGAAAGGGAAGCTTCTCAGCTCGTTTGCTCTCGCCCTGCGGCCTACGGCAGTGCTTGTGGGCAAAAGGTAGAATGGTAGAAACCCTGTTGATAGGTGAAAAGTGAATGGAGATATAAACAGAATTTGGAGAAGGAGGAAGGGTTGTGCTACTGAAGAAGACAGGAGTGGGCCTGGCTAAACCTTTGGAGAATAGATGCATGACTAACTATCCTTTGAATTTTGAAAAGGGCACATTTAGTAAAGGGCACAGAGCATGTTGTGCACTGGGAATACATTTATTCCTAAGTGATGCTTTAGGATGTAGTAGTAAAACATTGTCCCAGAAGTTTAGGTTATGCCCAGGGAGGTAGTAACAGAAGGGGTTACCGGGGCGAACCCACGAGGTTCGTTTGAAGTGGCCATCAAGGATGAGATCCATGTACTTTGTCAAGCCAACTCTGAGGGTCAGCTCAGGTACAGATTCCACTGGGCAGTCAGCAGCAGTCTGACAATGAGTGACAAGCCTTGGTTTCATGTTATTAGTTATACTCATAAGGAAAAATAAGAGAAGGTTCACAATTGGGATATCCATCACCATTGTAGGTCCACATTCAAATTAGTCTACCGGTAAATCCTAAAGCTGGTTCAAGTGTAAGGAGCTGGAAGGAGGGATATGGATTGGAGGGTGTTGAAATATGGGAAAGAAAAAAAAAATATGGGAAAGAAAAAAAAGAAATATGGGAAAGAATCCTCCAGAAGGGCCTGAAACGAGGCATGGAAGAAGCCCATTTATTTTGGTGAGACCTGTGTAAAGTTGCAGGAATGCTTTGGGTCCATTCTATTTGTGTGGGTCCTGATCTACTGAGAGCTCTCAGCTAAGAAGGGGGTCTGAACAGAATTTCCAACCATCCTCATGTCTCTCGAAAATCATAAAGCAGGCTGCTGTACATAATTCATGGAAGCTGTTAGAAGTGACCTTAGTCTCCAGTTTTCCAATATCTTATCATTTCTGGGAATTTCTAACTCATTTCCTCTCTCTTTGCACCTTCATCCCACCCTATAAGGCACACGTGAATGCACAACGTGCTCCCTCCTCATACTCTTTTCCCCCTTCACTCAACTCCCCACCTCTGAGGAGAGGACTTTAATCAGGCCTACTTTGCTATCATAACCTACCTCCTGAATTAGAGGTGTTTTCGACTCTACCCCTTCAGATTCCATAACACAGAAGTTCAAAGGTTAGAATAGAGGAAGAATTAAAACTGATTCACAAAACCAGAATTTCTTTTGGGGAAAAGAGTAGTAAGGCAATAATCTGGAAGTGTCCATAGTAGCTTCATCCCTTTATGCAAGACATACAAGATAAATCTCAAAGCAGAAAATACAACATTTGAGACTACTCTTCTAGGCATAACTGACCCTAGTGAATCCCTGGACAATATCATGTATTAACTATTTCAGGAACTGCCTATGGTGCTAACAGAACCAAGTAATTTCCACCTACTGGTCCTATAAGAATATAACTAAAATCATGGCGTGCCCAAACCTGGGACCATCACCATGAGAATGGTCAGTTTTAGGACCTTGGGATAACCAACACTGACATCCACAGAGGTCCTCTGACTTCAAATGTTCTAAAACAAGGCCCAGTGCACACAGGTTCCCAGGGAAAAGCAATAATCTTGGAGTCAAACTGAAGTTTCCCTGTGATTAAACAATCAGTGAGGTCATCACAGAAAACATGTGGTGAGTTACCAAGGAACTGTATTCTGTTTGCATAGAGAAGTGTTTTCCAGTGAAATGTCTGTAACTTGCTATCACTAATCTGTAAGCATATTACTTGAGATGCAGCTTGCTCTCATCCTTGATGAGACAGGAAGAAATCATTGTTTAGAGCTGTCATATAGCAACATTCTATGTTAACTTCCTTCCTTCTGCTTATTCCTTTGCTAACCTAACCAAATAAGAAGCACTCATAGTACAGTTTCCTCACGGTTCTATGGGTTCTTGAAAACCTATCTCTATTTAGTGAGTTTGCTTCCTCATCCATGGTGCCAGAGTGTGGATGAGTAATATCAACCAGGTTACATCTCCTCAAAATGAAAGCAAGTTCTCACTCCAGCTCCAAAGGAGACACTGAAATTCATTCACTCCTTTGGCAAATATTTGGTAATGCCTTCTATAAATATTGTGCCGTATCCTCAACATGAGATATGGTGATGAGCAGATACACGATACTCATGCCACTTAGCCTCATTAGACTTAGAGGCCAGCTAGGAAGACAACCTCTGAGTAGTTATGAGCTCTGATTATCATCAGGTAAAAGCCAAAGGTCAGGGTGTACAGAATTAGTCTGGGAGCTTAGAAAGTCTTCTGCTCCCTCTTCCCTCAAAGGAATATCTGTGTAAATTGAATTTAAATGAAGACTATGAAGTTGGGCAAGAGGGTTCTAGGCAGAAGGTCTAGCATGTTGTCCTTTTGTGAGGATTTCACTCCTCTGCAGTGATTCCTTTTGAGCAACGCCGAAGGTTTATCAGCAAGGGATAGGGGACAGGGGAGTTGGAGAACTCTATCTCAAGGCGACTGGGATGCATATGTCAAATGAAATCCTTGTCAATAACTTTCCCTTTGTACCTTAATTAATGTGTGTCGAACACTTCTCTATCTCCTGCTCAGATCTCTGTCCGTGTTCAACAATTCTGGGTAGCTTCCAAAATGGTGATAGGCGGACTTCTGACAAAAATAGTTGTTTTTTCTTTTTTTTTTCTTTTCTCTTCCATTAGCCATGGCCTCTTGCCATGTTGAGTCTCACAAATGGACACAAAGCAATCAATCACCCTTATAAAAATGTCAAAATTCATCCTTCCCTACTGTGAAATGAATACACTGACCTTAACACAAATGTAGAAATAAATTTAAAAAAAAAAAAAATCTATCCCCACAATGGACCCCTGGCTGCCACACACAGATTTCCACACATTTCAGTTTGACAAGGCTGACATTGCTGAGAAGAATTTCTTCCCTTTTTTTGTTAAGCTGGCAGCAGATAAATATTCCCCCAAATTTACTAATAAGAACTTATTTACATAGAGGCTGTGTCTGTCAAGAAGGATAGATAGGAAGAGCCATTATCTGTCCAGAAGGAAGAAATGAGAAAAGGATGAATCTAACATCATGAAGGGGGTAAGGGACACTCATTTCATATGGTCTTTAAAAACAACAAAACAGTGAGTTTTCTCAATTTACAGACCATTCAATATTTAACTGTTCCACTCAGTGTCAACGTCTAGTTGAGGCAGCATAGCTCTGAACTTGGCAGATGTCAGCTCCAGGCCTGACTCTGTCACTGGCCAACTCTGCGACCTTGAGCAGGTCAGTTAATAATCTCTCAAACTCTCAAGTTCATCATCTGTAAAACAGTCCTACCTCGGAGAGTGCTGCAGTGAACATCTCTTTTCTTCACCAGCCCGGGCATCCATTTCTACTCTTTTGGTAACAGACCTTTAATTATCTTTGGAGGAGCAGTCTTTCCACCCTCCAGACCTGTAGTTTTGGGGGATGTCCTCACCTCAGGCTCTTGGGATGGGGTGTAGGATCTGCACCTGGACTCTCAGAGCACTGCAACCCTTGGCCATGGGAGCTGCTGCAAAGTCATGCAAGGCTGGGACAATGAAACTCCTACTAAATATATTTTAGGCAAATATTGTGGAAAGTGATCTCTGGGTGCTCAAGTAACTGAGCTGATAGGAATTAGACCCAAAGCTGCTGGAATCCTTGGAGAAAGCTTGCTTAAGAATGAACCTGACAGAGACAGTAAGAGATGGGAGGTAGAGGGAGATAGATTTAAATACTGGGTCTTGCCATAGCTCTGTATTTTTTGGTTCTATCAGTCAATAATTTCTCTTTTTTGCACTGAGCTGTTTGAATCGGATTTCTGAGAATTCTCCTCGAAATAAGGATAATTTATACAAGATTTTTTAGTATATCCGAAGAGCTCCCTAAATGTGTCATGCATTGTGTTGCATGCATATGTATCTGCATGTAGTATGCGTGTTTGTATTTGTATAGGTTGCTCCCTGTAGCACCTGAAAGTTGACCAAAGAGACAAGAATCAGAAAAAATAGGCAAAGCTTCTTCCAGCCATGGCTCTGCCCACAGCTAACAGATCACTTTTCACAACTTCTCATTCACTTCTTTATACAATCTGACCACTGTTACTTGCAACACTGGAATTTAGGAAGAGAGAGAAAAAAAAAAAAAAAGGAAGGAAGGAAGAAGACAGGGAGACAAGACAGCAGGGAAGGAGAGAGGAAGGACATACCAGGCGGTGTTAAGATTTTAAAGGAAGTGTGATTGTCTTGGGGGCTTCTGGTCTCAAGTTGTGTTCTCCCCAGGATCCTATGGTTACTCTGGACCCCAGCACACTCTATCTGTGCTCCATTTCCTCTATGAAAGTCTGTTTTCAGATAAAAAATGATAACCTGAATCTGTTCAGGAACAAGGAACTGGTAATTGCTTACAGTTACTGTTTTCCTGGGGATTTGTATAAAACCAAAAACAAAAGTAACATGTTTGGGTGTCAAGGACAAAGGAGCTACTGATTGTGGAGTACCTACTGTGTGCTGGGCAGTTTACATATCTTATGCAATTCTCAGAACTATTGATGTGAGGTAGGCATTAAACACATTTTACAGATGGGGAAATAGGCTCAGAAGAGTTCAAACACTTGCCCAAAGCCACAGAACGCAAAAGAGATGAATCTGGAATGGAATCTCTGTTTAACTGACCCCAAAGCCCATGGTTTTGTTTACAGTTTTTCCTGCTGACTCTGGGATCCTGACTGTCACTGACACATCACAGTCTTTCTGGCCAGGGAGGCAGGAAACAGGATTCAAAGAGATCGAGCCAGCATCAGGATGAGTTGGTGGTAGGGCAAAGGGCAGCAGAGTGACAAAGTAGATTTTATCTGAGAAGATGAATTTTTAAATCCAATCACAGAAACCACCACAGCACTTTTTATTTTTTTAACTTCAGTTAAACGGGTTTTCTAAACTGCATACCAGCACCTAATCAGTTTGGTCCCTTTCTTTCTCTTTCCCTTTAATTTTATTTTAGGTTCACGACTTGTGTGGTTGGCTGGGGGGGCCGGGGAGGGTGAATTCTCTATACTCTGTGGTTTCCTCTCTGCCATTCTCTGCTTTCTCACATTGTAGTCTTAATTTGATCAGCAGTTATGAAAAGGAAACATTAATCCTGGGGAAAGGGACATTGTTCGTGGCCAGACAGTTTCAGTATTGCTTCTACCATGAAGCATTTTGTGCTCGGATATGAGTTTCGCCCCTTGGGATGCTGTAACTCCTTGACATGAGAACAGAAAGAGGGAATCAAGTTGCTAAGAAGTGGACAGATGACACCTGGTCCTGGGAAGGCCTGTCAGAGATTGTAGCAAATTTTAAATCCCAGTTGAGCCCCTGGGCGAGAGGGGCCCAGAAGAAGCTGCAGTAGTTGTATATGGTCACAGGGGTGCCGGTAGGGAGGGGCACCTAGACAAGGATGAGGAAAGGAGGACAAGGAAACATGAGCTCCTGCCATCCACTGTGATAGGCCAGTCTCCCATGCCGGGGAGTGTAAGCCTAAGGAATTTATTAATTATGATTGTGGCTATCATTTACATAGTGCCTAGTAGATCCAAGGTATCTTTCTAAGTGTTTCACTTGGTGACTTAGTGTTTCACTAAGTGACTACATCATCTTTATCCTTGCAGGAACCACAGAGGTAGATATTATAATGACAGATGAGGAAAATGAGGCTTAAGGCTTAAGCAACATGTGCAGGACTTGCCATGTTCTTAATCACCATGCTGTACCATCTCCTGAGTGTCTATTATGTACCAGGCCTTGGGCTAAGCTCCAAGGATACAGCCACGAATAAAAAAAGGTCAGAGAAATCTCAGACTAGTGGAGGAAGGAGGAAAATGAACTAATTATATAAGGACAGTATATAGCACAGTGCCCAGCCCATGAAAAGACATGAAGTAGATATTTATTGAATGGATGGATGGATGGATGGGATGGGTGGGTGGATGGGTGGAAGGGTGGATGGGTGGAGTATGTAGGATGATAGCTACACAGGCAGAGATAAGCATGGGGTGCTGTGGGAACATAGAGAAGGAACCAAACTCACGTAAACTAGGCGATGCTTGAGCTGACTTTTGAGCTGAGGCAGAAGTTCACTAGATATTGACAACCACCGTATGAGAGTGATGCTATATTGTGATCTCACCATCACCTTGCTCCAGCAAAGCAACCGTGAGCTTTTCCCATTATCCAGGAACCAGAGACTCTAGAGCAAAGACTACATCCCAACCCACTAAGTCTCCATTCACTCTCCTTCCCAGGGTAGCCTTTCTCTGACTTTGGTTTTCTCCTTTCTCTTCAGTACAGGTGGCCTAGCTCCCAGAAGAGACCTATATTGCTGATGAACCAGATAGCGGCATTTTTTTGACTGAGGATCATTAGCATTTTAAAATCAGAATTTTAAGTTTCAGGACCCCATAAATATCTCAAGAATCAGAACCACAATTAACAAAGCCACAGTAGCAGCATAAAATCTTACTTATGTTATATAGTACTTTATAATATCCAGTGGTATCTCAATGTGCATTATTTAATTATAGATCTTAGCCCTGGAAGAGACAAAACAAATCATCCTTCTACCATTTGACATAGATGGGATTCATGCTCAGAAGAGATGAGATAAAGTATCTGTGATCACTTCTATGTGCTGGTTCAATACTGGCTATTGAACATCCTTATCTCATTGAGACTCATGGTAGCCTAGTAAGTAGGAGTTTGTGTTCCCATGTTTGCCACTAAATAAATTGAAGCTCAAAGAGGTTAAGCAACTTATCTGTGGGCCCTGAGGTAGTAAATTGGAAAGCTAGGACTGCAAGCCAATTTTTCTCACCCTCAGTGCAGTGCTCTTTGCATTTTAATATCTTGCTTCCTCATTTCTGAAGAGATTCAGAGAGAGGACTAGTGACAGAGAATCATAACTTCTTAAAGGGTTTTTTCATAGGTTATTACAAATGTTAAGCATCTCTGAAGTCATTGCTCCACAGACCACCCGAACCCAAAGGACTCTGACTATAAAACAGGTGTGCCTGGGCCAAGGGGCAGCTTTGGACAAAACTGTGACAGATTCAAAGTTTCAGTGTTGGTCTTGGTCTCTTCAATTATCTTTCAGGACTATATTCTCTTCCATTTTTGTCTTTTGACACTCCTTCATCCCATTTAATATTATCTTGTTCCCTATTCCATATCCTAGGTGTTTTAAATAACCATATGGTTCTTAGGAAGTACGTGTGTATGTGTGTGTTGGGTCCACCCAACACTGATTAATGCTTATTAATGAACTCATTAATCTTCTTAAAATCATACCACATATGAAAGTAGCACCCACTGCCACTTGCCAGTTATATCATAAGAACCATCCACAGCCAATCAATCTGATGTCTCACCCTGGGAGCAAAAGTACCCTGAATGTCAAGACGCCAGTTACAAGTATGCTGGCAGCAACTGGACTCTGGTTGCATTTGCAATGTAGAAATGCTGCTCCCCAAGAGCTGGGACAAATGGAAGCAGAGAGGGAACACTGGGCTCAGAAATGTCCCGATGGGTTGGAGTGTCTTCCTTAGTCCCTGTAATAAAAATGGTGGCACCCACTCTCAAAGGCAAGGGGAAGCTGTGCACCTGCCAATCTAAGGGAAGAAGAATGAGGGATAAGACCAGGGGAGTTGTAGGAAGTCACAGATCTGGTCCAGGCAAAAGGAAGTCATGGGAAGCCTGGAGCAGGAGAGAAGCACAATTAGATTTGTGCTCTTAGAAGGTCTGTGGCGTCAGTATGACATTAGAGCACAGAGAACCAAGGGAGGATGAAAGACCAGTTAAGAGCCAGTGCCACAGTAGCTCAGATTAAAGATCAGGGGAATGTGAACCAAGACTGCAGCAAGAGAGACTGAAAGAATAGGAGCCTCAGAGATGGTAAGGAGAGGGTCTTACCCTAGATGAGGCCTTAGGGGTAAGACTGAATGAGGGCTCTCAGCTCCAGAGAAAGGAAAGTGGAAACCACCATCCATCGGCGAAACAGGCCCCACAGCACCTCTGAGTTCTGAGTGACTTCACCAATTGCCTGGTGTTTGCAAGCAGGTCTGTGAATGCCAGTCTGAGGCAGGAGGGAGATCGCTGGTGTCAAACTGGTTTTCTTTGCTATCCTGTCCTGATGATGTTAACACCTCTGGTCTCGTAGGACAACCTAGGGCATTTTCATTGCCATGTCTGGTCAGAGCTTCTGATTTATGTCCTGTCAAGAAGATCTATTTCCTCAGTAATAGTCAAGTTTCCACTGGTGATTTCCTTCCCCTCGGGACCTGAGATTGCAGCTAGCTCTGCTGCCTCCTGGGGCACATCACCTAAATGTTCCCTTGGAAATTGCTCCTGTAAATATTCTCAATCAAAACCCAATAAAATGTCTGGGAGCTTGTACTACCCTGAAGGCTGGGAATTGTACTAAAATCATATTCCAGAATATCAAGCAAAAGGCCCAACTCCGGCCCCATTCCAACAATACAGATCTTGGGAATTATAGCTGAGCCTTAATCAACTGAAGACACACTTCGTTGTTGAATGAAGAACATTTATCTATAATGTTGAGAGGTTTAGAAACACAGCACATGTTAGACACGCTAAAATTGTATTGAGAATAAGGGGGTGGTTTGTGAAAAATTATCATTCAGAGAATTTCTTCCTTTACTAGGACTTTTTAAAAATTCCATCTTATACTTTATACAACAGAACCTCTCAAAAGCAGATGTTCCTGAAAAGCCAATGCTTCCAAATGTGATATTTTTTAACCTTCTAGTGGTATATTAATTAGAGAACGGTCTACACGGCTGTAACAGAGAATACCAAGCAATTGCTCAAGCAAAATAAAAGGTCTATTTATTTCTTGGGGTATAATGAGCACGAGCTGGTGGGTGATCCACGCATCAGTTGGAGAAGGGATTTTTTTTTTCTGCTTTGCTGATCTCTCATGCCCTCAGATACTGTTGACAAACATGGCTAAGGCATTATTTTTGTGTTTCAGCTCATGGAAAGGAAGAAGAGGAGGTAAGCAGACTTCTTCCCGAAGATGGGACCTAGAAGTTGTCCATATCAATTCTATTCACATCCCTGTTGGCCAGAGCTTAGTTTGTGGCAATCCCTGGTTGCCAGGGAGCTGGGGCACATGGCTGCTCACTAGATAGCCAAGTGCCCCCATCAAAAGTACGGGACATTGGGTAACTTTGGCAACAGTTCTACTAAAGGGCTTTCTTCCTTAACATTACCTGGTGAGCCTTTTCCCCTGTGCTCTGGCCACACTAAATTTCTTGAGATTCTGGACATCTCCCTGATGTCTCATATCTCTATGCTAGGGTATGCAGCTCTTGCTCCCAGGAGTACACCTGTCAGCCAGCTTAACTCTTGCTCATCCTGCAAAGCCGATGTCAACTGTCACGTCTTGCATGTATGAAGAACTCCTCTGTGCTGTTAGTTCTCTCAGGGACTAGGAGGTGTTTAGGAGATACCACACCTAACAGAGCAATAATGTGCAGTATAATGCAATTTCTGCATCTGCCTCTAGACCAGGAGTTTCCCAAGTCAGGCCACACTTTACAACGGAGTCTTACTGCAAACCAATTTCATTAGAATCTCTGGGGCCAGGACCTAGGCATCAGGGTCATAAAATATTTCCCCAGTTGATCTGATGTGCAGTTAAGATTGGAACTAGCTTACAGGCAGAAATTTTATCTCTGGACTATTCCTACTTCAGGCAGCAGCTGGCGTCCTATTGACGTTCAATAAATATCTAGCGAATGAACAAATGAATGAATGAAGAATGACTTTCTGCAGAGCAGTGAAACTCGACCCCAAACAAGAATTAACAATTCATATCATTTTCTTGAACACAGAATATTAGCACCAGAAGGGACCTTCGTGATGACAGAGATTCATCACGCCTGACAGATGAGGAAACTACAAGGCTAGAAGATCTCCGGGTAAGCTCACGGCGGAGGCAGGCCTCTGGGCTTCTGGATGCCAGCTTGTCAGATGTCACACCAAAGATGACTTAGTTTTATGAATCTACCCACAACTTTGAACACAGAAGAATCCCTCTTGCTTCTAGGGCTGAGCTCTAGCTACTAGACCCCAGTGAATCGAAATAGAAACATTTGCCATTCTCTGGGTTTGTGATCATTTTAGGCTAGCTCTTCATTGTTTGGAATCTGCTTGTTATACCATTTTACTACATAATGAAGACAAATGTCCACAGTTTAGCTACAGATTTGGTTAATGACAAGATATATAATAATACAAGATAATAGGGCCAGGCCATTGCTTTCTAATTAAATATTTTTGTCAGATTCTTTCCCTCATTAATCTTCTTTTATTTGCGATGCTTTATGGCTATTTTGCCTTCCACCTTAAGTATATGTACACATGTAGTTTTAAGAACTGAAATAGTCTCCTGGTTTTTATGGGAATTGGGCTTTCTGCTCCCTGCATCTGTTTATGTGCAGACGTGTCATTGAGTTTAGGAGGGAAGACATCACACGTAACCCAGACAAGGCCTCTAATTGGTATGCTAGCCCACACAAAGCTATCTGATTGCATTCAGTAACTGGCAGGGACAGAAAGCATTTCCAAGGGAAATAATATCTCACTGTGAATCTGGGAATATCTCTGTAAGAACTGAACAGTAAACACCAGCCTTAATTTTAACATCTCACATTATGCAAATTTTTCAAAGGATGAGGTCTCTGATATTCAAGCCCACCCCACAGGACAGCGGAGTTACATTAGATTGCCGTGGGAGTCGGAGTCAAATTTCCAAGACTTTTAGAGCAGAGGCATTTCCAGAGCATCCTTTTCTCTCATAAGCAAAAGTATTTACCTATTAAGAACTGTTGAAGGCTGAGACTTCCACTGGCTATCTGGCTGCCGGCAACAACCCCTTTTAGGTCGAGCTTTAATGGGGCAGTATTTAGGTACTAATAGCCCTTAAAAGCTGCAAGGTGCAAATGTGAAACGATGAAATCCAGACCGCAATGGCCATTTGCAGAATGATCCTTGCAAAGCCGCTGAGAGATTTGGCGGTTGATGAGGCATCTCCATCAAAATGTGCTCCCAGGAATGCGTTCTCTGTGATACCTGTTTCATTTAATGGTGATCATTCTCACCCTCCACCCCCCTTCCCACAACTAAAGATGATTACTCTGACAGCAAGCTGTGTATCACCCATCATTTTCTGTCAATTTTCTTGCCTCTGGAAAGGATTCTGTTTGGGTTCTTAGATTAATTCTCTAGGCAAAACATTCGCCTCCTATTCTTGCTATTTCTGTTCAAAATAGGTATCCTGGGAGAGTTCACTGAGCAAACAAAACTTAGGCTACGATTTAAACCCAACACACCAATTACAAGTTTTTTTAGGGGGATGGGGCAGTAGAAGGGGGGCTCAAGGGTAACTTTCCTACTGAAGCCCACGTGAGACATGGGGCACCGCATGGGTTCAGCCACACTGCTCTAGTAGCTGAGCAGGAGAACTGCTGTTGATCCACTATCCAATAATCTAAATTGATCACCCATCAATGTCTGAGGCACTGGTTGTATGTATCTGAGGGACATTTATTGCCTAAGAGTAAAAAGAATATGATAATGACACACTAGGCATACAACCATTAGCAAGGGGGTCTTACTAACCAATTAGTGGTCAGCCTTCTCTGATGCCACTGAAGTAGCCCCAGTACACCTTCCAAAATATTTCTTAGGACCAAATCCCTGGGATTAGAGGATTTCACATACTGTTCTTTGTGGCTTTTCTTCCTAATGCTGAGTGCACTCAACATCTATAAAGATGATGAATCCTCATGCCCAAGACTTCATCCCTTCTCAGCTGAGCTGGGGAAACATCTTGACCTATGCAAAAGATATTGAGCGATGAGGGCAGATGTGACATTTAGAGGGACGATGAAGAGGGCCAAAGGCAATTGGAGATGGAATCTGGCCTTATTTCAAAAAGGAGACCAATTTCACTGCAAAACCCTCATCTCTTAATCGATGGGGCTCCTAGGAGGGTGCCCTGCTTCCTTTCCTCCTCCTGCAAAGGAGGAATTTATTTCCCAAATAAAAGTTTTGGGAAAATCTAGCTCTGAGAAACATGCAGAAGATTTTTTGGGTGGTGGTGTCAGACCATGGGTTAGTTACATTTATAATACATTAAGCGCTTGTTAGGATACATGCAGGGATGTAGAGGGTTACAGATAAAAACAGAAATGTATTGTCAAGGAGAAGACTCAGTGTGGATGGTGTTTGGAAACGGCGAGGCTTCACACACTAACGTGGGCAGCTGGAGGTATGCTGGGCTTAAGTTAAGAGCCACTTTCAAATCGTGGCCATAATCTTCCCGAAATCCAGACTGGGGGTTTCAGAACGATGAAGAATCCATTCTGCATCCCATGATAACTCTAGGATCAATGGTAGAACATTTTTCCACAGGCCAAAACATAGGCAGGGCAAAATTTCATCTCAACAGTGTGTCTGACTCCTGAGTCCTCATGAAAGGAGAGGAATTCTGACCCCCACCCCCCGCCCCGCCAAAAAAAAGTTGAGTTCTTGTCCTTCTTCCTTCCATCCCCACACCATTCCCTGGGAAATTATCTTGGTAAAAGGTTATGTTCCTCATTCTTCTACTCCTCTTTTAGACAGTCCCTCAGCAATCATAAAAGGGCTCTGAAGAAGCCGACTGAAGAACCTATGCAGCTCACAGTAACTACCATCATCATAGGCCCTCTCTTCTGCAGAACACCCACAGATACCGGGTGATCTTGTGTCCTACTGAAGAGAACCTGTGGGAAGCGCTGGACTACCTCAGAGATGCCTTCACCTGTCATTATGCTGCTGCCCGCTTGGGAAAGCTCTGGTTCCTCCCTACTCTCTCCCATCTCATTATTCTCTGCTCCACTTCCCTTGGTCTTTTGGATTCTTTACATCTCCACTCCACTGACTACTCCATATTTTACCTTGTGGTCTTAGTGTTCTTATTTATGTGCCCCCCACTTTTTTTCATTATGACTTTGTCACCTCTCAAACCTAGATTTCTTTTTTCATTCCCTTTAACCTCTGCTCCAGATCAGAGTTTCCTTCCCAAGCAAGTTTAAGGGCCCCAATAATAAGGCAAGTTGGTCTTCAGCTACTTAATTACCTTTTACCGCCTCTGCCAACCACACTTTGTTCTTTCTCTAAGGACCTTCTTGCCTTAAAATAGTGTTCTCTCTGTGTACCAGTTTGTATGTGTATGCATTGTTTTTAAAATCGAAGTAGAGTTGATACACGGTATGTCCTCACATTTTTCTTAATATTTTTGCACCGTGACTCTTTTGCCTTTTTAGCATGTTTTATCTTTATTTTTTCCATTCAAAAAATTGTGCAGTGACTATTTTTGTCTCCACATTATGTGCTTGCCTTTCAAAAATTTTATAGTACAATGTCACATACTTGTAAATAAATTGTTGTAATAAAGCCCTCCACATATTTGTTTACTTGTGATATTTGATTTAGCTGGTATCCTATCAAGAAGTCCTACCCATATTTCTCTAATCCTTTTAAATGAAATCTAAAATGGCTTCCCATATTTCTTTGTATTCATGTAAATTATTTGATGCCTCATAAATTGTAAAATCTTTATTGTTCTGCCCAAGAACGCTCAATTTAAAAAAGCCCCTCAAGGCATTTTGTTTTCTTTCTGAAGTCCACATTACACAACAATATATGCCAGATCACCTCCAGTTTCTGAAGTTCTTAGTAATCACACAATCTGTTGTCAGAGTCATTCTTTATGACAGTGTTTTCTTTCCATGTGCATTTGGCATCTGTTTTTTGCACAACAGTATACAGCTTTGAGGGGGACCAGAGAGAATTCTTTTTTTTTTCTAGATTGCCTTTAAGACTTATAAAAAGAAAATTATGTAATAGCTACCATTTATGGAGCATTTGCTATGTACTGCCAAGCTCTCCAAGCTTTACATGTCTCATTGAATTCCTTGTAGTATAGACATCTTTATCCCCATGTATAGTCGAGACAGCAGAGTTTCATGGAGAAAAAGCAATTTGTCTAAGGTTATATAGCTCCTGAAAGTGGGATTTGAACCCAGTTTTACCTGAGTCTGAAGTCTCTTACCTATTAAGCAAGACTGCTGTAGCTTTAACAGAAAACCTTGAGTTTTCTCCACTACCATGTGTCAAAACCACAATGTCAGGACTCTATCAGTGATGGAACAGTGTGGGGAACAAAGACCTGGAGACTACATATGACCACCAATGGCAGACATTGGTCCAAAGATTTCTCTATATCCTGTAAGTGGGAGCAAGTTAGGTTAGATCCTTAAAGCATAGTATTCAACAAACATGGACATGGGCTACATGGTGGCCCAAGCTGGTGGTCAAATCTCTCTCTCCTTCTCTCTCTGTCTTTCTCAGACACACACACACACACACACACACACACACACACACACACACAGGAGGGGCTAGGCTTATTGAATTACATAACCAGAAGTCAATAATAGACTTGGCTCCAAGCATGGATGACTTCTTAAACAGTATATAAATTGTGGTAAGGATGCTTCTTTCATCTCTTGACACAACTCTTCCTAATTTGGCTTCATTCTCAGGCATGTTTATTCTCTTGTGGTAGCAGGATGGCCACTAGCAGCTACAGGCTTACACTGAACTAGCTTAGCATTCCTAGTGGAAAAGAACTTTTTTTCCCTACTGACTTGATGCAAATCCTGTGATTCACTGGGGAATATGTGGGGAGTGTGAATGATGTGTTTTTCTATTAACTAAGCAGTTATTCTGACCAGAGGATATTCATCCCTGGGCCCTGGGGCTAGAGGAAAGAAAGGAGTGTTGTTAGCCCAATCAGTATCACATGAACTGAGAATAGGGAATAGATATTTCTGAAAGAAGATAAGATGGATTCCAGGTACTCATGACCAACAAATGTCACTACTCTTACAAGATGGCAGAGACCTACAGAGCTGAGGCACATGAGCACCAAGGTTGACTCAATACCTGAGCTGCTGAACTAAGTTTCTTAGACTCCAAGTGGGACAAGATTAGTCACTTAGTTCTCCCAGGGAGTCATTTATCTCTACTAGCAAAGAACAAAGAATTATAAGAGCAAGGAGCCAGACATTCATTCACTTATACATTCATTTATCCTGCAAACATATGTCCATTCATCCTGCCATTAAACGTTGATGTGACAAACACTGTGATAGGTACTGGGGATGGAGATGAGTCCCAGTACTTTCCGTAAAGAATTCAGTCTAGAAGGAGCAAGACAGAAGGGTCAATCAATATCTGTAACACAAGGAGTTAAGAACAATATTCCATTTTCTCCCAATAGCCCCTTCTGGTAGCAATGCCCTTAGTCTGAAAAGAATTTTCTACAGAGAAAGCAAGCATAGCTCATGCATTAGAAAAACGTCATAATCAATCATGTGCCTGCTTCACTTATTAGGAGTCTATTTGTTCTCTCTGGGATTCTAACAAGAGTCTTCCTTCTTCTTAAGGAATTCTAAATCTATCCATAGCTAATTTTCTCTACAAGTGAATTAGAAACAGGGCACAAATGACCCCCAAATCATTTTTTAATGAATAGCAAAATAGAGTTTGGCTTAGATCCAATACTGGCTTCCTCGCTTATTTGATATGAAGCCAGAGGTAAGGCACTTAACATCTCTAGGCTTCTGTTTCTGCATCTGTAAAATGGGGTTGTTAATAGCATGGAGGATTGTTGTGAGAATTACATGAACTATTGCATGTCAAGCTCTTTGCAAGGCACATGGCTTACAGTGAGTGTGTATCAATTGATAATAGTTGTGATCGTATTCTATATGCTATTATTATTATTATTAGATTACTAAATTGAAGATCGGAGAAGGCTAGTGGCTTGCCAAATTTCCCCCAGCCTGTTAATGGCAGGGTCAGGGCTCAGAACCAGTTTTCCTGACTGTTTCATGAGGGATCTTACCCTGACATCACCAGGTTTAACCGTCACGCAGTCTACGATGCCAATTATGCTTGGCTCAGACTAGTCCCAAGATCATTTCTATTCCCTCAGCATATACCTGCTGGGAGGGCGAATATGGCATTGACAAGAATAATCACATTTGACACTTGTAGAATATTTTATACTTTTCAAAGCCCTCTTGCATATGTTACCTCATGTGGGATTAAACATTTGCCATGGGTACTCCATTCATGGATAATCAGAGTTGGAGTTTTATGCTCGTTATGAGATTTGACTTCAGCTTGCTTCCTGGGAGATCCACAAATTGGTTTACTTAGTGTAAGATGCATTCATCGCCACCAGTTTTTAGGGAACTTAGGTCAGCCAAAATTGGGAGTTTGGTTTGTATGTCTTAGGGAAAAATGGGTTTTACAGGGATTTGTTTTGTAGAGGTTGGGGGCAGGGGTGGTGGCAGAGAAGAGCATAGGGATGTGATGTAGAGTTTAAGCTATTGCCAGTGGCCTGACAGGCACTTCTAGGAGGTAAGGATGGCTCCTCAGAATACCGAGGGCTCAGGCTGAGTGAGAGGCATACATGGCCCATCCCAGAAGGATGGGAATTGGCACAGCACCCACTGTCTGCAGTCTTCATGTGAGGCAATGTGTATAAGGCTCTTGGAACTGTACCTGTCACTTAACAAAATGGCAGTTTGAGGATAAAAGCGAGGGCTTCTGAGTCAGACAAATTTGAGTTCCAATACCTACTCTGCTGTCTGCCAATCAGTAACCTTAAGCAAGTCATTTAGTTTCTCTGGTCCTCAATTTCCTTATGTCTTAAGTGGTTATTGGGGTATATACCTCATAATATTGCGATGCAGATAAAATGGATTAATATAGGGCATGTAGGAAGTGTATAAAAATGACAAATATTGTTAATATTAGTTTATCATTAGTAGTGGTAGTAGTAGTAGTAGTTACTCTTTAAGCAGTTCTGAAAGCTGAGTTTGGAGCTCTTTAAGAGAGTGTGCCTCATTCCTGCTAGTAGAGAGCTCTGCAGAGGCCCAGCTGGAAGCTGCCCTCAGGGATGATGCTCAGGGTGGGCTCTCTGACCCGATAAAACCTAAGAGGTCTGGAGGTCAGTGCTGTTGCCAGGAGAATGGTTCATGGCCACTAGTACATGCCGTTACTGAAGGAAGCTATCTTCAGCAGTCCCACACTAAATGGGAGCCCCCCGAGGACAGGCATGGTACTATGCCTGAGATATCCTAGGCACAGGAGGTCCATGAACAAGGCTTGCTTTTGGGAGCTGCCACAATTGTCACTGGGAGACCCTCTTGGAGCTGGGTCTTTTTGGAATCTCTTCTATAAAAAGCCACTGTAGGGGTGCCTAGGTGGCTCAGGTGGTTGAGCATCTGCCTTTGGTCATGTTCTCAGGGTCCTGGGATGAGTCCCACATTGGGCTCCCTGCTTGGTGAGGAGTCTGCTTTTCCCTTTCCCTCTGCCCCTGCTGTCTCTCTTTTGCTCTCTCTCTCTCTCTCTCTCTCAAATAAACAAAATCTTTAAAAATATATATAAGAAGACATTGTTGAAAAGCCTAAGGTCATAGAGGCCAGGAGTAACCACATTCCAGATCTGAGTACTGCAGGAAATATTACTGTTTAGGAGCTCCAGCCCACTCCACTCTACCAAAGACCCTCTTGGCCCCTAGAGACATGGTGAACGTGTGCATATATGTCTCTGTGTGTCTGGAATGTGGTTGGGTAGGAAGCTGAGAGAGTTCATATTTTAGTCTTTCAGCACCCCCTTATGAGACCCAAATGTGAATGGGGCCTAGGACTGCTAAAGAGATCCTAAATTATAACCTGACCACAGGTTCTTGGTGTGATGAGTGGCCCGAGAAAGGGAAGGTTCCAGTAACAAAGGAAATGAGAGCTTCGTATTCTACTTGATGGGAAATAACATTAGCATTCTGCAAAGAGATTTCAGAGAAAACAGCTCTGGACTGAATTATCCTGCTTCAAGGGCAGCCAAACTTATTGACCAACTGAGTTGTGTAGAATAACCTTTGCCAGTTCTGAAATAATAAGCCTCCCACCAACTTTACAGAGTATTTAAAAAAAATGTTTTAAGTTCATAAAGAGCCTTTTGCTTCTCACATCTTCACCTTCTGTGGCTGCTGGGGATTGAGGGAATAGATTTCAAAGTCAGTCCCTTCTATGGCCTTGGATAACTTTATTACCTCTTGAGTTTTGATTTTCTATTGGGGAATTTAAAAAATATATATTAATATTTATTTCAATGTGTATGTTGTGAACACTCAGTGAAAACCTGCAGAAAAAGCACTTTGTGTAATGTTTGGTGATGATCACCATCACAGTAATAATTATAATATTTATTAAGTGCTTAATATGTCCTACACACTGAGCTTATGGCTTAAGCCTCATAACTATCCTCAGTTTAGGTATTGTTGTTGTTGTTGTTGTTATCATCCTAATTTGACAGATGAAGACAGTGAGACTTTGAGGTCAAGACATTTGCTCATAGATCCGGGATTGAGTCCCACATTGGGCTCCCTGCAGGGAGCCTGCTTCTCCCTCTGCCTGTGTCTCTGCCTCTCTCTGTGCCTCTCATGAATAAATAAATAAAATCTTTAAAACAAACAAACAGGGATCCCTGGGTGGCGCAGCGGTTTGGCGCCTGCCTTTGGCCCAGGGTGCGATCCTGGAGACCCGGGATCGAATCCCACGTCGGGCTCCCGGTGCATGGAGCCTGCTTCTCCCTCTGCCTGTGTCTCTGCCTCTCTCTCTCTCTCTCTCTCTCTGTGACTATCATAAATAAATAAAAATTATTAAAAAAAAAGAACAAACAAAAAGACATTTGCCCATAGTGTCACTGCAAGTAGCAGGGCCCTATGTCAAACTCAGATATCCTGATATTAAAGAACAAGCACTGACCACTTGGCCAGCCTACTGTGGTATATTAAATAATTCTTCCACTCAGCCAGTATTGCCTGTACACCTATGAGGTGCAAGGCACTGCCAGTGTCCAATCCTGAACTTCCAGTAACAGCTTTTTTCAAATGGTGGGTTATCAGTTTAAAGTGAAGGACAGATTCAAGAAGATGCTAAAGAAACACTGTCTCTGCTGTTCTCAGACCTGAAAATGAGAAAGTGGCATCATGAAAGGGGAAGCAAATGAAACCTGATGGAGTTAAAGCATGGAAACACAATGAGAAGCAGGTTGTAGTACAAGCTTTGTTTGTTTTCTTTCTCTCTCTCTAATGTCATCTATTTATATCATATCCTTGAATATATTTTGGAGAATGGAATTCGAGTCTAATTCCCTTCTGGGCCTAGCACACTGCCAGGCCTTCAGAATGCCTACAGATATTTGCCCTATCAAATTGAACCATGAGCATGTTTGGCATCAGCCAGCTCCAACTCCACTGGGGTAGAGACTTTCAAGAAGCCAGGGAGCGAACTTGGCAGGGATCACCATTACCCAATTAGGTACTGTGCTTGGGTGATAACAAAATCTACAGACAACCCAAAGCCTTCCTCAGCGGGCAGCTCTTTAGGTGAAATGGAATACAGCTTTGGTCCTCAAGGAACATGCGCTGTGTTCTGAGGCAGCGACACTCAAGGTTCTGGCCAGAGGGGAGGATGGTTGGAGATAGAGCCTGGGAAACTCCTCGGTGGGACACAGGTTTAGTCAGGAAGACTGAGCCATGTTCAAGGAAAAATATCTCCCAGTGCAAGACCCCAGATCAGAGCTCTGCCCGTCAGGTAGATGCCACCTCCCAATTGAACTGAAGATTAATGGCCGAGACCGTGGCCCAGTGGGCTGTGGGACTGTGAGAAATCGACTTTACTTTCCTGCCATTCAACACTAGAATCCAGATGCTCTCTCTATAAGAACCAAAACATAATGTCGCTTGATTTCTTCTCTTTTTCGCTATTTTAAAAAGGAAATCACTCACAAATATGGAAAATTTCCCACTTCCCTCATAGGTGTGAGAGAATAATCCATGGCTTTCCAGACAAACAAACCAGGCCCTTGTAAAAGTTTAGGTAGAAGGAGCGAGGCTTGTTTGCACCTCCCAAGTGGCAAGCTTTCCCCCTCTTACCTTGAATCTCTGCTGCCAACTTGCTCTGCACACAGTACGTGAGTAGAAGGGCAGCCGCCATATTGAAATCTGATCAATCAGGGCCAACCTCTTGGATGTCACAAACTCAATCTTACAGATAGTCAGACTACACAAACAGAAATTCATTATGACTGGAAGGAGGGGGGGCATGTTATTAGTTTCCAATTAGCAGCAAACAGCAAGAAGCTTATCAACTGTTTATAGTGGTGAGCCACTGTCTGACATTAATAGCTCATAAAATATTTCAGAACATTCTAGATTAGGCAAAAGAAACTGAAGAAACAAATCCTGATATAGCTCAGTATTTCTAACCAGCTACCCCACTGAGTCACCTCAGCAATATCTTCTCTTCATTTGACTCCCTAACTCAGTACAGCGGTTCTGTGGGCCAATAAATGTGGCCAAAGCTCTCATCATGCTCTAAGGCATTGTTTTGGCAACCCCTGTGTGTCCCTGCACAAGGAATTATGGAGGAAGCCTAAGGGACAAAGTGAAAGCCCAAGTTTAATGCTATACCTGCCACTCAAGAGATATAGAACCTTAGACCAATTACTTAGGTTACTGGGTCTCACTCCTTAACATCCACGAGTTGCAAGGTGTAACATTTACCAAGGAGAGTAATTAAGAGGACTGAAGGAGCTCATCTGTGATGGTCTGGCCTGTGATAAGCATGCGACAGACTCTATGAGGACAATGGTAGAGGTGGTGTCCTGTACCAGGGCATCACAGGGGACCAAGCAAGGAGAACCCAAGACCCTCTGGCCACTTCTGAAGGCTGGGAGCCAGGGCCGTTCAGCATTCCAAGGACGGAAGGAATCATCCCTTCTAATCAGGATATTTTGGAAAATCATCACGAAAGAGGCAACATCCAAAATGGACTCCGCCAGGGGGAGACACAAAAGGCCTGGATTTGCCCTGCCAGGCCGGGGGAGGCGGGGGAGCTTGCCCAGCGGCCTGGGGGCCCCCGCTCCTGGGGAGGGCCAGGAACACAGGGCATCGCCCGCCTGGGGCCCTGGACTGCGGGGCGAAGGCCAGGCTTTGGGGCGGCGGGCAGAGCCTTCATGGCTGGCAGCGCCCGGGGATCTGAGGCCCTGCGGGGACAGCCCCGTGCGGGCCTCCGGGATCGCCTCCTCTCCGGTCTGGGCCGAGGGAGCCCCGGGCCGCGCCCTTGCCGGGTGCTCCACCCCCGCACGCCCAGGCCTCGGCGGCCCCGGAGTGGGGCTCCCCTCGCGGCGCTCTGCGGGCCCTGCGGGCGCTAGCGGCTCCCCGGACGGCCAGGGGCGCTCCGCAGCCTCCAGCCCCTCGCTCCGCTCCCCCCGGCGGCCCGCCCTCCCCCGCACCCCCACCCCGCGACCCCCCTGGGCCGCCCTGCACCTGCCGAACTCGTGGCTCCGAGGGCGTCTGCGCGGAGGGAGGGATCTTCCCCACTGGGCAACTCGATGACGTTGAAGCAACGCTGTGATGCCCTCACGACTGCACCTTGGAAAACTCCATGATTACCCAAGGAGTTGAGTGATGTATACTTCGAGTATAGACTTTAAAGGGAAAACAATTGTGTTATTTACTGACCCTTGGCGGGGGGGAGGAGCACGTTGACGGATACGTGGGATTTTACCATGCCGACAGAGATGAGGCAAAAAAGCAGTGCAAGTAGTGAAATATGGTAGGAGGAAAAGCAAGGAGGGGGAAAGCATCGCAGTTTGAGAAAAATAGAGTAATCCAGGCAGTCCAGAAAACAGTGTTTTTCAGTGAAAGAAAACGTTCATAGAGCTGACAGGGCAGGCTAAATCCCGATCGTGGAGGGCCTTGAGTGTGGGGTTGATAAGCTCGAGTATTATTCGGAAGGCAATAAGGAGCTGCTCGTAGTCTTCTAACCGAGGATTGTTGTCATCGTCGACAGAAATGTATAGTTCTGGATCCTTCATTCATTTCCTTACCAGGCAAAGAGAAAGGATTTCTTACTGTGGGTAAAAGTTGGAAAATGATGTTCACAGGATAAGTATGTTGAGGACCACCAGAACCAGGAAGATGAGGTTTTTATCAATTAATGCTTGTAGCAATAATAAGCCGCCCTAAAATCTCAGTGGTTTAAAACGATAGCATTTCTTTAGCTCTGTGGTCGGCAATCTGGCCTGGTCTTAGCTGTGTGTGGAGTCAGCTGCCAGGTCCGGGGGGCACTGTTTTATCCTAAGCGGGGACACGGTGTCTCTCCTCCAAGTCTTCCCATGTTCCCGCACGCTAGTCTCTGGGGTGGCTCACCTGGGGCCAGCAGGCTTCCCAGAAAGTGAGCAGAAGCATGCACCGGCTTGGGGCTGGCACCCCAGGACTTTGGCCACATGCTGCTGATCAAAGCAAGTCACAGGGCCCACTCATACTTCAGACATGAGGAAAGAGACCCACTTCTTAGTAGAAGGAGCTGCAAAGTTCCCATTGCCAAGCGGCCTGGATAATGTAAGAAAACTAACTTGTGGCCATTTTTTTTTACAATAGATAAGACTCCTGCGATTTAACCAAGATACGTACATCCTGTAGACTTATGCCCCTCCTCGATTACATATTCAAGCAAATAACATGGAATCCCAGCAGACCTTTCCATAATAGCAGGGTCAGGATTGAATATGGAAAAGCCCCATAAATGTGGGGCATTCAGGAATCCAAATGTGAGTCTGTTGCAGTAAGTTCTAAAGAAAGGGCTTATGGCCCACCAACCATTTGTAACCAAATGTGTTTGTGACTTCTTACCTGGGACAAAAAAAAAGCAAAATTTAATGGGCTATGAGGGAAGAATTGATCCATGAAGCAATTTGATAGCAATTGCCAACAGCTTACTGAGAATTAAAGTAATAACAGAAAACTGTCTGAAAGGGTTCAAGAGAATAACCTCCAACGCTGAAAGTGAGACCATTTAGCAAGGAATAAAGAGAAACAGCCAGCATGACAGTGCTGAGACTGAAAATGTTGAAGGAAATTTCAGGGAGTCTTGATTCCCATCCTTTTTCTTTCTACTTCTTTTCTTTTTAATGCGTGAGGAAAATCAGATACATCCTCACCAAACTCAGCATGGAATTAAAAGGGCAGACAGGATTGCCCATAATTTTGTTAAAATAAATGTTTCTCTATGATGTGTGCGACCCCTCTGCGGTTGGAAAGTGGAGTCTGCTCTTAGCATATCCATTTCTCCTTCTCACAAGCATGTGCACATCGAGAACGGTATTATTAGGCTGCTCATGAATGCCAAGTGCCAAACATTGATTTCCATTTTGGGAAGGGAGTGGGAGGCAGGCCGCATTTAGTCAATGAGTTGGTCGTCTTTATCCAGTTCCTAGCATACTGGTGCCCATAGCCCCACTGTGCCATGACAATGGGACCCTTTGTTGACAGTCTTGGCATGAGCACTAAGGATTAACTGGGCACCGTGCCTTGATGACTCTCAGCTGTGGCTCTGCTCAGTTCAGAAAACAGCTAAGGTACAGGGGACAGTCTGAGAAGGCTTTATTTGTCACTGCCCATGGCTCACCACTGCTGGGGACAATCTGTTATTTGAAAGTTGTACACTGGGTCTTTTATTTCATACATAAGCTACACATGGCTCTTCTCCTTTATGATGAAGGCAGCTAGTTGCATTATTTTCTTGCCAAGAGGTATTTCCAGCCCAGAACATATATGGGGAACACATTTTATTGGGTGACCCACAGCCAAGAAGTTAGTTTTATTGTAAAGTGTGCAGGATGGAAACAAAAACACATTTTTGGAAGCTGACAGCAAAAGCATAAATAATCACAGAGTAAAATTTAGTCAATCAAGGAAGGTTCTTGGCTGGGTTCATCTTAAGATATCAAACTCAATAAAAATAGGCTTGAAAGAGACATTAAAAGTAGAGCATCTGTGCGTGGGGATGGGATGAGGGTTGTCGTTGTTTATTTGTCCTGCCTGTCCAGCATGTCTTCCTTTTTTGTTACTAAAAAAAACAAAACAAAACAAAACAAAACAAAACAAAAAAACAAAAAACAAAACCTCCAGTGTAATTTTGGGAGTCCCTCACTACCAGCATACTACTCAGGCTCTTAATTTAGGTGTGGCTGGCCCAATCCCCCTGGCTCCCAGTTAAGCATATGACTCGAGAATGACAAGTCAGGCTATTCAAACTTCTTCCTCTCAGTAATTGGTTCATGGGTAAGCCTTTGACTCAAACCAAGATAATCAGTCAATTTTAGAATTTTGCCAGGACTCTTGGGAGAAGGTTATTATCATTTCACTGAGGCTTTTAAAGAAGTAGGATGTAAATATGAAACTGCTGCGTGGGGCAACATGATCAACAACAACAACAAAAGCAGAGGGAAGGAACAGAGCAGAATAGATTCCAGATGACATTCTGGGCTTCTAGATCCAGCCATGCCTAAAGGTATGTGGATTCCTTGACTTCTTAATTACATAAATCAATAAATTCTTCCCTCTTATTTAAACTAATTGGAGATGCATCCCTGTCACTCGAAACCAAAAGCTCCCTCTAATTACCAAGGTTCTCTATCTCGTCATCATATTTGGGGCAAGGAGAAGATAGAAGCCAAATTCAGGTGCTATGCTTTCTTGTAGGTTTCCAGGGATAGGCCAGCCACCCATTAAGCAGATTATTCCTGTATTTCCTTCTCTTAGGAGACAACATCTTTTTAATGTTCAATTTTTTTCTCCTGATTTAGATTAAGTTCATTTCCTCTCAGAAAGCCACAGAGAAATTCCATGTCCTTCTCCCCCTCAAATTGTCATATAGGAGAAGAGAAAACTTAAGTTATCCCTGTAATCTCATCTTTAAAGACTGACTTGATTCCTCTGATCATTTTTTGTTCCTCCTTGCTCTACTGACTTAGATATTGTCCTTGTTAGTTTTTTGGAGTAGAGTGGTACTAATCTGATCTGGTAACTTCCCTACTTAAACCCCTCCCACTTAAAAATAAAGTCCAATGTTCTTTCCTTGGGATACAAGGCACCTCATGTTCTACTATGGAAGTCATTTGCCCTAGTCCCATTGCTCTCCCTTGCACTCAGCCTCTGAACTCTTTGTTCTGCTAACAGAAAGTGTGCTCCTTTCCCAGATTTGCCTTGAAAGTAGGCAGGGTCCTAGAAAATTCCCATGGATCTCTGTCTATATAAACAATATATATCAGCACTGTCCTGGAAGCTCATGTTATCCTGAAGGAAATGTTATACTGGTCAGCAAGAGAGATTTGCTTGCCAGGTCTCCCTCCTGGAATCGGGTGACAGCTCTGAGGCCCAGGACTATGTCACAGGCCTAAGTCCCAGAACTCTTGGGGCATCTGAGCAACCTCAGCTGTTGGTTTGAAGAGCACCCCCTGAAGCAGAGAAAGGGGTACCTGAGAAATTTTGAGCAACATATTTCTAGAGATTAGGACTCACAATACAGATTTTGGGGGGAACTTGGCACTTCAAGAGGGGGGATAAAATTTTTCCTCACTAAATATCATCAGTGCCCAGCAGAGAGCCTGGAGGAGATAGAAGATGCATAAGAAAAATTTATGAATGAAACCAGATGCCTTTTAAAGTAATGGTCTGACAAGGATTGCTAGAAGTATAAATTCTGATTTCTTCTGCCTCATACTTATTTAACATGACCCAGAATAATGGTAGCTTTTCACAATAGCAAACCAAGTTTGTGGCCAGTTATAAACCTTATTTAACGTTCAACTAACAAAACAGTTCAGGTTTTTCGCTTGAACTTTGGTCTTCAGGGCAGAGAAAATGTCCGAATTTCAAAAATAGTAGGATGTTAATTGTTTTCTTCTCTTTTCTTTTCAATTACACATAAACATAGTTTTGTCTCAGCTGCTCTGCTGTCTTCCAGTTATACCAGTTACCTACAGATGTAGGTTAATTTTGGGTAATAATTCCAATCCAGTATGTCCTGTATGAATCACACCATTTCTCGAGGCTTTAAATATGTCTTACAAATACACCATCCAGAGAAAAATTTAAAGGTGGTGGAGGTATATGGTGTATGATCATTTTACTGTACTTTCTCTCCTGAACTTCATTAAAATCAACAAAAACAACACAAAAAAAAGTGAAAAAAGTCAAATTAAATCAGAAAACAACATGACCCCAAAGTAAAAAAAAAAAAAAATCATAAAGTCTATCTGGTAAATACTGTGAGATATAAAGAATAGATATAAGGGAATATAGGGGCCAAAATATATACCCTCGGACCTCTGGCAGCAAAGAAAGATTTCCCTAAAAGTAATAGTTTTCTAAACATCTATTGAATGGTTAAAGAGAAGACAAAAAGGCTGTCAAAATTCTAAGGGAAAGAGAGTAAGATTTTTTTTACAACAGATGCTCACATCCATAAACCACAACAATCAAGACCATACACAGACCAATCACTCCAGACTTCTTCTGCCCCTGTGCCATCCTCTCCTCTCGTCCCCCTTGCCACCTCATTTCCAGGCAGACATTGGTTTCCTTCCTCTCACCATATACTAGGAATTCTAGGTTATAAGTGGAATCATGCAGGATAAGGTCGTTTTTGGTCTGCCTTCTTTCACTCAGCATAATTACTTTGAGAATCGTGTAATCCGTTGTGTGTATCAATAGTTTGTTCCTTATTATCATTCCATGTTTGGATATAGTACAATTAGCTTACCCATTCACCTATTTGTGGGCATTCAGGTTGTTGCCAAATCTCGCTGTTACAAAAAACAAAACAAAACAAACAAACAAAAAAAACCCTGCTGTAAATACATGAACATAAATTTGGATTTGAACATATGACTTCCTTTCCCTCAGCTAAGAACATAGGACTTGAATAGCTAGGTCATGTGGTAGGTGTATGTTTAACTCCTTAAACTGTTTTCTAAAATGATGATATTATCCTAGATTTCCAGGAACAGTGTACAAGAATTCCTTGCCAACATTTGGTGGGGTTAGTCTTTCAACTTTAAGCATTCCAACAGGTATGCAGTGGTATCATACTGTGGCTTTACTTTGCATTTCCCTAATGACTACTTATGTTGAACATATTTTCATGTACTTATTTGTCATCCATATACCATCCTAGGTGACGTGTCTGTTCAACTCTTTGGCCCATTTTTAAATTGGCCAAATTTAAATTCCGTTGCTTATTATTGAGTTTAGAATATTCTTTATATACTCTGGATGCAAGCCTTCTGTCACATAGGTAATTTGTGATATTCTTTCCCAGTCAGTAGTTTGTCTTTCCATTGTCTTATGAATGTCTTATGAGAAGAAGTTCTTAATTTTGATGATTTTTTACTTATTAATTTTTTTATCATGCTTTTGGTGTCATATCTAAGAAATCTTTGACTAATACAAGGCCACAAAGATTTGCTTCCATATTTTCCTCTGGGAGTTTTATAATTTTAGGTTTTCAGGTTTTCAGGTCTATAATCCATTTTAAGTTAGTTTTTGCATTTGGTGTCAGAAATGGATTGAGGTTCCATTCTTATATAAACATATCCAATTTTTCCAGAACAGTTTGTTGAAAAGATTATCCTTTCTCCACTGAATTATCTTGAGCTCTTCTTTCAAAAAACAATTACCATATATTGTTTCTTTTTCTGGACTCTCTAGTCTGTTCCATTGATATATTTGATTACATTTATGCCAATACCACATTGTCTTGATATCTTGATTTCCATAACCTTATAGTAACTTGAAATCAGGAAATAAAGTTTTCCAGAATTTTATTCTACTTTTCCAACTTGTTTTAGCATTTCTTGGCCTTTGCATTTTCATATGTATTTTACCAATTTTTATTTTTTGAAAGGCATTCTGGGATTTTTATTAGTATTTTTCCAAATCTATAGAACAACTTGTGAAGAATTGTCAACATGTTAAGTTTTCCAATCCATGAATACAGTATATTTCTTATTTTAGGTAGGTGACTTTTACTTTCTCTAGCAATATGTCTAGTTTTTATTGCATAGGGCTTATGCATCTTTTAAAATTTTTCCCCAGTATTTCAAAGGTTTTATTTTTTTTAAGATTTTATTTACCCATGATAGACACAGAGAGAGAGAGAGAGAGAGAGAGAGACAGAGACACAGGCAGAGGGAGAAGCAGGCTCCATGCAGGGAGCCTGACACGGGACTTGATCCCGGGACTCCAGGATCATGCCCTGGGCCAAAGGCAGATGCTAAACCGCTGAGCCACCCAGGGATCCCCTATTTCAGAGTTTTGACCTTATGAAATAGTATGTTTTTTAATTTTTAATTTATGATTGTTAATATTATAAAGGGATACAATTGATTTGGTGTGTTGATCTCACATACTAAACTTACATATTAGTTTTAGCAGCTCCATAGGATTATAGGATTCCACAGAATGATCATGTTGCCTGAGAATAAAGGAAATTTTGTTCTCTATTTCCAAACTGGAAGCATTTTGTTTCTTTTGCTTGCACTGGTTAGAACCTCAAGTACAATGTTGAATAGAAGTGGTGAGAGCAGACATCCTTGTCTTCCTTCTGATCTTAGGGGGAAAGAATGTGGTCTTTCACTCTGAAGTTTGGTGTTGGCTATAGGTTTTTATTAGATGCCCTTTACCAGATTGGGGGAAGTTCCCTTCTAGTCTTAGTTAGCTAGTTTGAATTTTTTTTTTAATTTTTATTTATTTATGATAGTCACAGAGAGAGAGAGAGAGAGAGAGAGAAAGGCAGAGACATAGGCAGAGGGAGAAGCAGGCTCCATGCACCGGGAGTCCGACGTGGGATTCGATCCCGGGTCTCCAGGATCGCGCCCTGGGCCAAAGGTAGGCGCCAAACCGCTGCGCCACCCAGGGATCCCTAGTTTGAAATTTTTATATTAATAATGGATGTGGGATTTTATATAATGCTTTTTCTGTATCATTTGCTATGTCATATGGCTTGAACTTTTGACTATTAAAAATTAATGTTACATAATTTAATAAATTAATGTTAATAAGTTGTATTTATTAATTGTTTAATGTCAAACCAATCTTAAATTCTTAGAATGTACCCCACTGGTTGGAATCAATGTGCTAAACTTTCCTTAAGAATTTTTTGTATCTATCTTCATCAGTGATAATGGCCTTTGGTTTTCTTTTCTTATAACGTTATGGTTTGGTGTCAATGTAATACTAGTCTCATAAAATGAATTTGGAAATATGCTCTCCTCTTCAGTTTTCTGGAAGAGTTTCTGGAAGAGATACCAGAGTACTGTTGTCATTTATTCCTTAATGGTTTGGTAGAAATCACTGGTAAAACACTCTAGACCTGGAGTTTTCTTTGTGATAAGGTTTTTTTCCCCCTTCAAAATCAATTGCTTTGTATTGAGTAGGGCTATAGAGGTCATCTATTGCTTTACAGTCTACTTTCAAGTGATATTATACTACTTTATATGTATTACAGGAACTTTACAATAGTATACTTCCATTTCTCCACTGCTAGTCTTTGTGTTAATTGCTATCAAAATTTTCCTTCTACATATATGTTAAGCCCCACAATACCCAATATTATTTTTGTGTTAAGCAGTTAATTAATTTTTTTATTTAAATAATAACGAGTCTGTTTATTTTTTAAAAGTCCCTTTTCTGTGTGTTTAATTTTGGATAGTTTCTACTGCTATGTTTTCAAGTTCTTGGGCAGCCCAGGTGGCTCAGTGGTTTAGCCCCGCCTTTGGCCCAGGGCGTGATCCTGGAGACATGGGATAGAGTCCCATGTCAGCCTTCCTACTAAGCAGAGAGCCTGCTTCTCTCTCTGCCTGTGTCTCTGCACCTCTCTCTCTCTGTCTCTCATGAATAAATAAATAAATAAAATTCAAGTTCTCTCACTCTTTTCTGCAATGCCTATTATGCCATTAACCATATTCAGAGTATTTTTCATCTCAGATAATGTAGTTTTCATTACTAGAATGTTGAGTTAGGTCTTTTGAAAATGTCTTTCCAACTTCTATGTAACATAGTAAATCACTCCTCTATCTTCTTGAATAAATCAAATACTGTTAACTGTTATAATGTCCTTGTTTCTTCATTCTATTATCTGTGTCATTTTTGGGTGTGTCAGTCAATTGATTTTTCCTTGGTCTGAATGAGAGTAATATACTACAAAAAAAATATACCATTGGAAATAATCATAATCTAGGAAACAGAAAAAAAAATCGAAAGAAAGAAAGAAAAGAGAGAGAGAGAGAGACTGGGGGGAAGGAATGAAGGAACGAAGAAAAGAGAAAAAAAAAGAATATTCTAATTATTTTCAGAGAAAGTCAAAAAGATCTTTTATCAGTAATACAAATACAGGATGGTATGATAGACTTCTACTTTTCCTCCCTGAATCCATGCCATCCTTCTTCCTGATGGCATCCACCGCAGTGTTGTATTCTCTATCTTCCTTTATAGTTGGTTATGACATGTGACAAAGTTCTAGTCCACTTAATGCAAGAAGTCATGTGTGCAGCCATGCCATGTCCTATAGTTTCATTTTCCTTCCTTGTGTGGATGTGGCCAGGACCTCACTCTGACTTAGCATGCAGATGAGAACAGCACCCTGACGGCTGGCACAGTGACAGATGGAGGGACTTAGGTTCCTGAATGTCTTCAGGTAGCACAATCACCCCACCCACATCAGTTATATGAGAATGAGATACTGTTCTGTATTATTCAAGTCACCATATTTGGGGAACTATTATGACAGCAACTCAACTTTTCATCAATAGTTTACATAATATGAAAAAGTAACAAAGAACAAAAAAAAAATGGCTTTACAACAAAATATTAGAAGAAAAGTTAAAAATATGTCCCAGTACAACAGAAGAGGGGGTAATATAAGACAACAGATAATAGATATAAAGTACAAAATCCAGAAGGTCCACCATCTGACTACTAGGGGTTCCAGAGAAAGGGTGAAAAATGTGCGTAGAAAGAAATTAATAAAGAAATAATATATAGATTCCATTTATATAAAAGGCAAAACAGACAAAATGAATCTTCCTGTTAGCCATCAGGGTGGTGGTTACATTGGCAGCATGATTGGAAGAGAGCACATGAAAAAGGCTTCTTGGGTGCTGGAATCATTCCATTTCTTGGTTTTGGTGCTTGTTCCAAGGATATTTGCAGCTTGTGAAAAAATACAAAGTGTCCTCTTATGACTTATGCATTTTTCTCTAAGTAGATTATACATAAATAAAATTTTTAAAATAAAGATAATGAATAAATATGGATAAAAATTTCCAGCATTCAAGAGAGAAGCTTCATTTTAAAGAATTTTTCAGATGCCAAAAAAGATCTACAAGGAACATCGTATAATTTCTAAAATTTCCTAACACCAAAGATAGAGATCTCAAAAGTTCCCAAAGAGGAAAAAAATAAAAGATAATCTACAAAAGACCAAGAAGTAGGTAATCAAACAGGTCACCATGAATGCTAGAAAACAATAGAATAGAGCCTTCAAAGTTCTCAGAAAATCATTTTGATTCCAGAATTCTATAAGTAATCAGATTCTCTGATTTGACTTGTGAATGCCTCTCAAGAAAAAATAATTCAGTGAAACAAATGACACCTCCTAACCCTGTTTTTCTTCAGGCTGATCACTGAGTTAGAGACACACACTCTTGTATTTCTGAGTGGGCGGCCATTCAGTATTTACCTACTTCTTCCTTCCAGGCAAATTCATTTCCCTTGACTTCATTTTTTGGTCCTCCTCCTATCTGTTGTGGGCATTAAGTTCAATTATCCAATAATAGATCCTGGTTTAGTTTCCCCGTGTTTATCAAATATCCCAATCTGTTTGTTGATTTAGCCTTGGCAACTTAATTTTTCTCGAACCTCAGAGAACGCTTTATGAACCACCCACGACATTTCTGAAAACATTAGGGCAATATTCCCCCATATAACACTGTATCTTTTGGGAGACACTTCTGTCTTCTTCTGTGACAAGAACTATTTTTTCAGAGCCTCATTACTGACCCCTTCTTTCCATGTAATGGCCTCTTACCAACCTGATTCCTAAGGATAAGTTCTGCCAAGAGACAGTCATTTCTTTGAAACTGTATCTTCCAGAATGTAAAACAGGAGAGCAACTGGTTTGAAATAATTAAGGGGTCAGGTTTTCTTCACGACGACAGTGTTACCGGTGTCAGAATCGGCTGCTACTCCCATGCCTTCAATTAGGTCCTGAACCATTTTAGCCAGAACCCCCGGGGTGCTATTCTCGCCAGCTGGTGGCCGGGGGACCCCGCGGGGAGTCTCTTGCTGTGCCAACTCTCCCTGCGTTGTGGCTGTTACCTGGGATCACATCCCCTCGGCCAGGGGAGCGGAGCTGAGGGCCGCGGGTGCGCCCGGCCTCTTCCGCATCTGATCCACGGTCGGCCCGGAGTTGCCCGCGGTCGGGCCAGTTCGCCTGAGGGCCTGGGCGGCCAGCGAGGGGAGGGAGGGGGGGCAAGCGCCGGGCCCGCCATAGCCTGTCAGCCGGGCCACGAGGCCACGAGGGCCTCGGGGGCCTCGGGCGGGAAATGTTGGCGGCGCGGCGCCTCCCGCGGAAGCCGAAGGCAGGGAGCAGGCGGCCTGTGCGAGGGGCCCTGTGGGGTCGTGATTTCCTCAGCCTCCGCGCGCCTCACGGGCCGCGAGACCCAGCCTCTGCCACCAGCGCGCTCCCGTCAGTCCGCGGCCGCAGCCCGCGGGGGCCCCCCTGCCTGCCGCGCTCCAGGGCGCCCGAGGCGGCGCCTGCTCCCGCCGAGAACCGGGGCGCAGCTCCCAACGCGGCACTGTCGCCAGCTGTGGCCCCTGCGGGACGAGCCCCTCCAGGCCGCAGACGACGGCGGGGCGCCGCGCTCGCAGAGGCCTCACCGCCGGCCGGCGGGCCCCTGGGCGCCCCGGGCCTCCCTCGCTCCCGGGTCCAGCACGAGGGGCGACAGTGTCCCGGTCGGAACCCCGCTCCCCTCCACCTGTGAAGGTCAGAAGGTCTACAGGAATCCTGGGAACGCGGCATTACTGGCTTCCCACAGCCCCCGTCCCCTCGAGCCTGACTGACTTGACCTGCAGCTCGGCTTCTCCCCGCCGCTCCTGTCCCCCGCCCCCCTTCCTGTGGGAGGGAGAACGGCCACGGGCCTCTCCTCTCCTCCTTGCTTCTTCTCACTATGTCTCTTCTCTACTCTTCTCTCTCTTCTTACTACTGCTTCCACCTCGCCCTGTGGCTTTTCCTCTCCTCCTTCCTTCTTCCTGTCTCTCCTCTCCTCTCCTCTCCTCTCCTCTCCTCTCCTCTCCTCTCCTCTCCTCTCCTCTCCTCTCCTCTCCTCTCCTCTCCTCTCCCCTCCCCTCCCCTCCCCTCCCCTCCCCTCCCCTCCCCTCCCCTCCCCTCCCCTCCCCTCCTCTCCTCTCCTCTCCCCTCCCCTCCCCTCCTCTCTTCTCGCTTCTCCCTCCCCTCCCCTCCTCTCTTCTCTTCTCTCTTCTCCCTCCCCTCCCCTCCCCTCTTCTGTCTCCTCTCCTCTCCCCTCCCCTCCCCTCCCCTTCTCTCTTCTCTCTTTTCCCTCCCCTCCCCTCCCCTCCCCTCTCCCCTCCCCTCCCCTCCCCTCCCCTCCCCTCCTCTCCTCTCCTTCTCTTCTCCTCTCTCCCTCTCTCTCTCTCCTTTTCTTCCAGTTTTCCAATTCTGGTGACAAACACCACCCGCCTCGCCGTCAAAGGCAGGGATTATTGTGCCTTCTGGGAAAGTAACTGGTCAATCAGAAGACAGTGTCCTTCCAAGTTTAACCCAATTTAGATCCTTAGAGAGCAGAAGAGGGACTCGCGAGGGAGAAAAGGCGCTTCTCCCCCCCCCCCACCCCCCCACCCCCCCACCCCCACCCCCGGGTGGGGAAATAAGCTCGCGGGCAGGAAAGGCCCCTGGCTTCAGCTCTCGGAGTCAGCACGATCCTTAGCCAGACCCGCTTAGCCAACCGGGGGGAAATGACCGGTATGACTTCGTGGTGAAACATCCCCCTGAAACAGTCTGCAAACCTGTAGGAAATCCCATCTCCCCGGTTCCTGAGGGGTCGGCGCCTAACGAAGGAACGGGAAAACAGAACAAAGGCAGACAACCCAGTCCTGCTCCACATTGAGGAAAGTCCTGGGGCCGAGGGCGGGCGGCTGGGAGGGCTCGGGCCTGCAGGTGCGACCCTGCGCGGGGCCACCGCTTCAGCTGCTCCCAGCCGCCCGCCGCCCGCGGACCCTGTTCCCTGCAGGGAGGGGAGAAGCCAAGGGGGTCGGGGGACAGAATACAGAGGCGGGGCGGGGGGGGGGGGACGCCCACGGAGGGAGACAACGGAAGGCGGCCAAAACCGAAGGGCTTTCAAAGCAGGGAGAGCTCATCATCCCTCTGGCTTTGCAGAAGGCGCATCGGCGCGGGCGGCCGCGGACGCACGTGGGCCGCCTGCCCGCCGGGCCCTTCCCAAGGCTCCGCGCTCGCCCGATGCAATTTCTTCTCCTGCGGCCCTGCGTTTGCGGTGGCGCCGGTCGTGGTTGAGGACGCCTCATCCGTTTGTGACCTTGCTTTCCCGACGCCGTGCTTGCTTACAGGCAAGTGCTCGGGCCACTTAACCTTCTCAGTTTCCCCCGGGTGACCTTATGAATTTCCAACAGGAAAAATACAAAATCGTCAATTTGTTTTTTCATTACCCAGAGGATAAACACAAAGTAGGGAAGCCTTTTATCTTGCTGCACCGGCACACCTCCTCATTACTCAGCATCGAACAAACATTTGCTAAGAGTTAATAAATCCGGCGTGTGGCTTTCTTTGTGCAGGGAATGGCCTACCATCCAAGGCAATCTCTCATTAAGGAAAAAGAAATAGAACATACTCATATTTTATTCATGGCCTCAGAATCCCAGGGGAAAAAAAAAATCCAAAAATTTATAGACGCAGAGAAATCCAAAACAAAAAGGCTACCACAGTCTTATTTCCAGCGACACGTCCTGAGTCTCAGCCCCTCAGAGGAGAGGCTCATCCACAAACACAAGGGCCCCAACACCAAGGCCAGCCTGATTGCTCAGATGGAGTCCCGCGACCTTTCACCACATCCCACAGTTACAAGGGCCCGGGGCTTATGAAAGCGTAGCCCTTGAACAAGTCCAGTGGGGAATATATTCTGCAGCCATCCATCACCAACACCCTCTCAAGACGGTTCAGAGTCCCTGTTCCAGCCAGCTGTCCTCTGCAGAGGGGTCCAGGCGCCAGCCAAACCAGAGGCACCAGCACAGCCACTGCAGCAAGCTTTAATTTACCAACGATCCCTAGTCCTGTGAGCTTGGAAAGGCTCTGGTGATTTATTGGACTGGAGCAGAACTCTCATCCATTATAGTTTGTCTTAACTTAATCAAAGGTATCTTCTCCCTTCGGAGCAGCTAACCTACAAACTCCACGGTCACCATGATAAATGTGCCCGCCTGACTTCCTTTTCTGATTACTGTGAATGAAGCATCACAAACAACTTGATCCATTCCGTTAATGCTGCGGCTCCAGCGCCAAGAGGCTGCAGTCCTGTTACGGCCAAGCAGCTACACGGGGAGGCCAAGGTGACTGCACTGGGGGTTTGACTGGGCGATGTGATCCATGACCGCGAGGAGGACAGAACTCTCAGGGATTTCTCAGTTGCTTAAAAGATCCAGAAAAACAAAGCAGTTTCCTTGTCTAAGGGAGACCTTCCTGTCTGTATACCAACAGCAATATGCATCCCCCAGCCTTTACCAAACACACCCACTCACACACGCTCACACACATTCACACCCCCCACATACCAAGATAACCACACCTTTCGCAGAAAGCATGGCTAATTTAGAACAGTTTTTAATCCAAGTGTCTCCTAAACCTAGTGGTTGCCACAGAGATCAAGGATTGTATCTGGAAAAACAAGAACGCGAGGAAATAACAGATATTTCAAATGTTTGTGTGATACATTATGGCCCAAAGAAAACAGAATCATGAAGTAATCGGGCACTTTTCTGTATGACACAAGAGTCTTGGTTTTGCTTTTTAAATGACTTACATGGCAAGCATTCAAGATTAACATCTAGACTTTGCTTGCAATGTCCCGTTGGCAGACAAGAGTTAGAAATTGATGATCACGAACTTAAATGTCATTCTTTGACGGATTCAACCAAACCCTCTTCTTTCAGAGATTCTGAAGTCCTCCGAGGAAGTACTATTATATTCATCTTTGCAACCCTGGCAACTAGGCCAGTGTGTACGCGATCTGCTCAGGGTATTCGTGAAATGCAAATGTTAAACTGAATTGTCCACGTTCAGGAGGAGAACCCTATTCATTCTTGTAGCCTAGTACATATGAACATAATTCCAAGGATAACTATGAACCAGTAAGACCTCCAGTTGACTGCTTTGCTTTTAAATCATAACCTCATTAAAGAGGAACATTTTCTGAATCCCGCTGACCAGTAGGCTGCCCTCAGCCCCATCAACCTATATAGCATTTGAGAGAGTCCAGAAAGACAATGTATATTCTTCTATTTATAGTAAACGTATTTTATTCTGTTAAATACATCAGGATAGAAGGTCTCTGCTATACAGTATTAAAATGAAACCCTGCAAAAAGAATAGGGGTCCTTGAATGATGAGTTCAGAGTTTAGATCAGGGCTCAGCATATATGACCCAGGTAAATCTGCCTAGAGCCACTGTTTGTACAGCACAAGAGCTAAGAATGGTTTTGATATTTTAAAAGGGATTAAAAAAACAATAAAGAAGAATATACAACAGAGGATGTATGTGGTCCTCAAAGCCTAAAATATTTACAGAATATTTAAAATATTTACAGAAAAATTTTGCTGATCCCTGATTCAGATGGCATTAGCCTATATTTAAGAGTTTTTGAGTAAAAGTAGTATGAGCAAGTAGAATGAGCAAGCAAATCTTTTTTAAAGATTTTATTTATTTATTTTAGAGATAGCACGTGCGTGTGCAGCGGGTGGGGCTGAGGAAGAGAGAGAGAGAATCCTTAAGCAGACTCCTTGCTGAGCCGGGAGCCCAGCATGGGGCAAGATCCCAGAGCCCTGAGAGCATGACCTGAGCCGAAACCAAGACTGGGACGCTTAAGTGACTGAGCCATGCAGGTGCCTTGAGCAGGGCTGATTTTTAGGTGTGTTGGTCAGACAACAATGTGGAGAAAGAATTGTGCTAATAGAGCTTGTATAAGATAGTAAATTAATGAAAAGAAATTAGAAAATGTATGCAGTATTTTCTCTGGCGGTGTATACTTCCTTACAGGGATGGAATACATTTACAGATTCATGATTGTTCGGGTACAACCATGATTTCATGTAATTTTATTGTTTCCTGAATAGGCATTTAATTTACTCTAATTCTTGGAGGAGAATTTAGCAGGATATGGATTTTAGGTTGTCGGTGTCAAGATGTTATGGAGGTAATCTGTATATTTGCCTTGTTCCATATCATATTTTCTATTTGTCTCTCATGTTCTGCAATTTCACTAGGACCCACGGAGGAGTAGATTTATTTTTATTTTCTGCAATTTCTTTCTAATCAGTGTTTCGTTAGCCTGTGTGTTTATGTATTCTTTAATTAAGAAAAATTGTCAGCCGTTACTTCTTTGAAATTAACTTCTCACCTCTCTCACTCTGTAAAACTCTTCTGAGAGGTATTATTGAAATTTATCATTCTGGCTTTTGCATCTTTAAATGCTTTTTCAAAATTCCTACTTCTTCATCTCTCTATTTTGCATGCTGCATCATTTCTCCAAATGCATCTTCTAGCTCACTGATTCTCTTTTCAGCATTTAATGTATGCTTTCGTCTGTCCATTTAGCTTTTCATTATAGAAACGCTACTTGGTTCTTTTTCAAATCATCTTCTGATCATATTTCATAAGGTCCTGTTTTTCCATTATTGATTCCGTTCCTTCTTTTATCTCTTTAAATATTTTAAGCATGTTTATTTTATTGTCTCAGATTGTACTCTTCTGTTTGTAGTGGTCTCCTGGTACTCTCTGTGGGGAAGGTTATAAGGTTTAATGAGAAAAATTATGGGAGTGGGAAGAACATGGTGTGCAGCCTACAACCAACTTGACATTCATGGAGTAAATCGTGATTAAAACAAAGAGATGAAAGACTTGAAAGACAAGTTGAGATATAATTTAAGAAGAATATTATTGCCTTACATTTAAAAATATTGGAGTTTAAAATATAGGTAATGGCAGCCATGGAATGTTAAGCAGGGAGGTGATCTGGTAAAAAAAAAAAAAAAAGTATTTTGGGAACTGGAGAATATCAGAATTTTAAGAAACTTTAGCATTTTATTCCCAAAACAAATGCTTTGATTACAGTAGAGGAACTAGATTTTGCGAGATAAGTTACTTTTCACAAAAGCATACAGCTAAAGGAAAACACAATATGAAAGAAAGATAATAAAAAGTGGAAGAGGCAAAATGGTTCGGAAGACCCAAAGTAGCCAATATTATATTGATGGAGAACAAAGTTGGACGACTGACACTACCCAACTTCAAGACTTACTATAAAGCTGTAGTCATCAAGACAGCATGGTATTGGTGACAGAGCAGACTAATAGATCAATGCAACAGAATAGAATACCCAGAAATGAACTTCCACACGTTTATTCAACTGATATTTGACAAAGGAACAAAAGCAATGCAAGGAAGGAAAAATAATGTCTTTGACAAATGATTCTGGGCCAACTGGACATCCATGTGCAGAAGAGGGAATCTAGAACTTCACAAAAACTGATTCAAACTGGATCATGGACCTAAATGTAACATGCAAAACTATAAAACTCCTAGAAGATATTATAGGAGGAAACCTAGGTGATCTTAGGTATGGTGATGCCTTGTTAGATACAACACCAAAAACATCATCCATGAAAGAAATGTGATAAGCCGGACTTCATAAAATTAAAAATTTCTACTCTGTGAAGGGCAATGTCAAGAGAAGGAGAATGCAAGCCACAATCTGGAAGAAAATATTTGCAAAAGACATATCTGATAAACTGTTATCCAAAATAAACAAAGAGCTTCTAAAACTCAACAATAACAAACAATTCTATTTAAAAATGGGCCAAAGACCCTAACAGACATCCATCATCAAAGAAGACACCCATACATCAAAGAAGACATACAGATAAGTACATGCAAAGATGCTCTATATCAAAAATCATCAGAAAAAAATGCAAATTAAAACAATGAAATGCCACTGCATGCATACTAGAATGGCCAAACTCTGGAATGTTGACAACACCAATTGCTGAAGAGGATGTAGGGCAAAAGGAACTCTAACTAATTGCTGCTGGGAATGAGAAATGGTACACACTTTGAAAGATAGTTTGATGACTTATTACCAAACTAAACATACTATTGACATATGATCCAGCAATCATGCTCCCTAGAATTTAACCAAAGGAACTGAAAACTTATGTCTACAAAAAATTCCGCAAATGGATGTTTATAGCAGCTTTATTCATAACTGCCCCAAATTAGGAGAAACCAAGATGTCTTTCAGTAGGTGAATGGATAAAGAAGCTGTGGTACACCCAGAAAATGGCGTATTATTCAGCACTAACACGAAATGAGCTATAAAGTCACAGAAAGACAAGCAGGGACCTCAAATGCATATTACCAAGTGAAAGAACCCAATCTGAAGGCTGGATATTGTGTGATTCCAAACAAATGATGTTTTAGAAAAGGTAAAGTTATGGAGTCAGTAAAATGATCAGAGATTGCTGGGTGAGAGGAGGTAGGAGCCATGAATACGCAGAGCACAGCAGATTTTAGGGCACTGAAAATATTCTGTACAATGTTATAATGATGGACGTATGTCATTATACATTTGCCCAAAGCCATCGAGTATATGATACCAAGAGTGAACCTTCAGGGAAACTATAGACTTTCGGTGATTATGATGTATTGATGTGAGTTTGTTCTTGATTAAAAAAAAAAATTACCACTTTGCTGAGTGATATTTATAATGGGAAAGACTTTGCATGTATAGAAGCAGGGATTTTATGGGAAGTATCTGTACTGTCACCTCAATTTTGCTGTAAACCTAATACTACTTTTTAAAAAATTAGGTCTTTAAAAAAAAATGTTGGGATGTCTGGGTGGCTCAGCGGTTGAGCATCTGCCTTTGGCTCAGTTTGTGATCCCAGAGTTCCGGGATCAAGTCCCACATCGGGCTCCCTGCATGGAGCCTACTTCTCCCTCTGCCTGTGTCTCTGCCTCTCTCCATGTGTCTCTCATGAATAAATGAATAAAATTTAAAAAAAAAATAAAGGTTGACTAGAAAACTGTTGTAACTCTGGTGTGAAATGAAGAGATCTTACACTGAGGTATTACTGTTGAGAATAGCCAGAAAACTGTAAAGGAATGATTTTCAGGGCTCCTAAATGAGTATGTGTAGATGTTTGTTGGGACAGTGCCTAATGGAAAAGTAATTCCAGATCGAAAGCTGAGACAATTATGGGCCCATTGACATTACTATAGACATAAAAATCTTAATGATATCTTCATATGTTTTTTAATGTTAAGATTTTCAAACAAAATGATGGCAGAGAGGAGAAAAGCCTCTTGGCATAAGATGGACATTCAATACGTGTTTACATTATTTTATTATTATTGTTATTATCATTATAATTATTATGTATTTTACTGCACGGGAACAAAGTTCTTGGGAAGAACTTGGATTTCACAGTAAAATATAGGATATTGAGTATGTCACATCCTCTTTATGTCCCAGGTTCCTTACTTTCCTACCTCCTTAGAGAACTTTTCAAATCTAATATGACAAAGGGATAAAGAACTCTGTAAATACAAAGCATCATTCAAATGAGACAGTATTTTTTCCTGGCCATAGCATTGCAAGCAGAGCTAGAAATCATAGTCTTCCAGGCATACATTTTGGAGTAAAAGCAGCGTTCAAAGCCCAGCTTAACTCCAATGAGCTTTGTGACATCGGACAATTTCTTCTTTTGTTCCCCTGCACCTAAGTTTCTACATCTATAAAACATGTATAATTGGAGTATTTATGGGGTTGCAGGATAGGTGACATTGGGATAACGTGTGTAAAGCAAATGGTTGGGCACGCTGTCGAGTTGGTTCTCTACATTAACTATGATCACTGTCCCGACCTTAAAGAACACGGATGCATCGTATGACTGCAATTACCTTCTTAAAGTTATGTAGTACGGGTGGCTCATGAAAACAAAATTCTGCTGGGATGCTAAGAACTAGAATATCCAGAGGCTTTCAAATTAAAGCTGAAGGATAATTTGATTTAGGTTGAAGAGAATGAACATAAATATATGTCTTTGCCCATCAGACACATATGAAATGGTAAAAAAAAAAAAAAAAAAGTACATTACCATTTACTCAACTTTTGTAGTTGGAAGTGAAGAAATCAGAAAGGGAGTGTCATCACTGTGAACATATTTCTTCTCGTAAAAGATGCATTTTCAGAACATGCGGAGTCAAGGAATCAGCTTCTACTATTCTATGGCTAATACTTAATATGTGTACTGAATTTTCTCAACCTCTGATAGTTATGAAATGTAAGCACATTGGCATAGAATATTAAAATAAGTCACTGCTGGGGCACCTGGGTGGCTTGGTTGGTTGAGTGTCTGTGCTCCACTCAGGTCATGATCTCAAGGTCCTTCCTGGGATCAAGCCACTCGTCGGGGCTCCCCGCTCAGCGGGCAGTCTGCTTCTCCTTCTCCCTCTGCCTGCCCCCCTGCCTCCCCCAGCTTATGTTCTCTCCCTTTCAAATAAATAAAGCCTTTAAAAATAAATAAATAAATAAATAAATAAATTAATTAATTAATTAAATAAACCACTGTGGACATCAGTGTAGCTGGAATTTCAGGAGTTAATTGGCTTTAGAGCCCAGAAACTATTAATTTCTAATCATCCATATTAACCTGGCAATTGCATATACCTAGCAGGTGCTGCCCAGGAAGCTGTATTTCCTTAGAATTAATGACATGCCCTAATTGTAGCCATTTTTCTAAGTCCCTAGAGTATCTGTAATTAAGAAATTTAACTGTACTTAAAATGATATAAAGTGCCATTAGTCCCACGCTAAATCACTTCAGATTACTGATTTATTTGCCACTAAAATTATCCAGGTAATTTCCTCAAACTGACTAATGTAAAGTTTCACACATGAGTACTCATACTGGATGAAGCTTGGGGTCTTTTTTTTGTAGGGGGAAAAAAAAGTTTGCTTCTAAGCTCCACAAAATTGTAATGTAAATCTGGGGCAGCCCAGGTGGCTCAGTGGTTTAGCGCCGCCTTCAGCCCAGGATGGGATCCTGGAGACCCGGGATCGAGTCCCATGTTAGGCTCCCTGCATGGAGCCTGCTTCTCCTTCTGCCTCTGTGTGTGTGTGTGTGTGTGTATGTCTCATGAATAAATAAAATCTTTAAAAAATAATAAATAAAAAATAAATCTGTGTTGGTCTCTTCTCGGAGGTAGTTTCCTCACTGAGTAGGTTGGACTAGACTAGTAACTGCCATTTAGTTGGGAAAAGTAAAAAAATAAAAAATAAAAAAAATATATCAGGAAAAGTTTTTTTTTCTTTAGTGTAATCAATAGAAAGATTCCCTCAAATAAAATCATTATTGAACTGGAATAGCTCTGGATAAAGGAGGAACTCTAAAGAGCCCTATCAATCTCTTGCCCACCTACCTAGCACGATCCCTCCTCCAAACCTTCAGAGCTCCCTGGACTCAACAACTTTCAGTTCCATTATTCTATTCTGTGTATGGCTTCCATTTCAAGTGTCAGATTTGTTGTCAGTGTTTTCATTCTCTGTACCCCCCTGCTAAACTAAAAATTCAGAGAAGTGAGGAACTTCTGAATAATATGGAAAAGAGAAGTAGGATGCAGGTTTCTTAAGTAGATGGTCCAGTCATTTGTGTTAAGGCAAAATGGAGGTGAATAACATCTAGAATTACCACATCCTTTTTATGCCAGCAGTTTACGATGTGGTAAGTGGTTCAACACAAAATAATTCTTTGTTTTTCACTTATGTTCTCTTCAACACATTTAATTTTCTTACTTTGCTTATCCTAATAAGATACTTAAGTTTACAGGGGTAACCTGATAACCAACCTGGCATTGTACATGGATGTATACCAGCTTCTACTGGTATGGTAAGAGATATGGTGTTTTGATTCATTTAGGCCAGGCACTGATGTAGGATATATGAAATGGAATTATGTATGCTTGGTTTGGATCCAAGACCCTTAACTTTGTACCATAGTAGCTCACTGCTCCTTGACGATGTCATTACATTGTTTTATGTGAATCATCCAGATTTTATCCTTTCAAGTGATTTTTGTTCCTTCTTGCACTTTTATCTGGGATCATTTTCCTTTTGCCTAAAAATCTCCTCTTAATATTTCATCTATGTTTGCGAATCTGTTCTCTTCATTTTTATTTGTGTGAAAACATTGTGATTCTGCCTACTTTTAAACAGATGTCTTCATTGAAGTATAGAATGTGAGGTTGGCAGGGTTTTTTGTTGTTGTTGTTGTTGTTTTTTCAGTTCTTTAAAGATGCTTTGTTGCTGTCTTGCTTCCATAATTTTCAACTAGAAGTCAGTTTTTAAGTCTTAACTGTTGCTCCTTTGAAGGTAATGAAACTTTTCCAGACTTAGATGGTTTAAAGATCTTTTGTCTTTTAGTTTCAGCAGTTTTTTCCCCAGTGTACCCAGGTGTAGTTTGCTTGCATTCATCTTACCTAGAATGTGTCCAGTTTCTTGAATCTGGTGTGAGGATTTCCATTAGTTCTGAAAATTCTTATGTCTTGAAAGATTGTTCATACCTCATTCTCTCTCCTCTCCTTCTGGTACTTCACTTGACTAGGCTAGACCTGGTCACTATGTTTCATGTCATACAGGAGCTTTTGTATTTTTTCCCATTCTTTTTTTCCCCTGTACTTCAATACAGACAATTTCTAATGACCAATCTTCCAGTTTACTAATCTTCTCATCAGCTGTTCTAATCTATAACCAAACCCATCTACTGAATTTTAAATTTTTTTGTTCACAAATTTCCATTTATTTCTATGTTTCTAGTACCAATTTTCTGTTGAAATTCCTATTTTTTATTAAGTTTTTTAAATATATCAATCATAGTTGATACATTTGGATCATCTATGGTTCTCTTAATTTTTTCTCTTGTTTTTTAATCATTTATCCTAATATTCTGATATGCCTGCCATTTTTCAAAAGTAGACAAGATGTATGACTATTAGAAATTAGAGAGATAATTTGAAGCTCCGAATGATGTTATTTTCCTCCAGAGTTAGAGTGTCTAATATGATGGCAATTTAGCTCATGTGATTATTTAAACTTAAATTAATTAAAATTTTAAAAAATTGAAAATTATTTCCTCAGTCATACTTAGTCACAATGCAAGTGCTCAGGAGTCATGTGTGGCTAGTGGCTGCTTTTTCATTAGACAAAACAGATCTAGAACATTTCCATCAGCACGTAAAGTTCTCTTAGACAAATCTGCTCCAGAGAATTTCTTTTCACTTCTGGAAGACAGTTACTCTAGTCTGTGATTGAGGTGAGGAGAAGCTGGGTTTTACTCTTTGGGAAGGTTGGCCTATTTCTGGTTCCTCTTACTCAAGATAAAGCCCATCACGGGTCCTAAATAAAATCCTGAGTTATTCTCCCGTCCTCCTCCCTCTAATTTTTGGTCTTTACAGCTCTGTTACACTGTCTGCAGGTCTGGCAAGCTTCTTAATTCCTTTGCTATGACTTCCTGCTTGGTCTCCCAGCTTCTATTTCTAGTACCACTTAGGAATAGGCAAATTCCTTAAGTAGAAAAGAACACCCGTACCAAATATTGAGCTTGCCTCAACGAATTTCCTTTGTGCACCTTGGCTTCTCAAATACTTTCAGTCTCAATATATCTCAGATATCTTCAAATAGGATTTTAAAATCCAGCTTTTCTAGTTATTTCAGCAGGAGGTTACTTGTCACAGCGAGAAGCAGAATCTTCTCATCCTGTCTCCCTATCTGCTGTCAGGCATTCATTCTCCCACTGACATGGTGAAATATGAAAATATTGAAATATTCCTGTCCAAGTCACTAACGACCTCTGTGCTATCAAATTCAATGGTCAATTTTCAGTTCTCATCCCCCACGGACTCACAGCAGCATTTGAACTCCAAATGTATACATTAAACTTCCTACTAGACCGTTGCAATTAAAAATTTAATAGGCATCTCAAATTTAATATGTCTGGTCATAAACTTTTGATGTCCCCATTCTGTTTCTTCCTCAATCTTGCCTCACCTCAGTAAATGACAGCTTTCTACAGAATTCTAATTGTGCTGGCAAATACTTTGCAGTCATTTCTCACTCTTCTCCAGTGACTTTCCATTTTGCTCAGAATACCATCCAATCTCTTACCATGGCCTACAAGGCCATACATGATCTGTCTTCTCTCTATGTTCATCTGCTGGCAGCCTTTTAGCCCCCTCACTTTCATGAACACTCAAAGAAGCTTTCCTCACCAAGGCCTTACACTTGCTATTCCTCAGTGTGGATGCACCTTGCCCAAATATGTACAAAGTCTTTGCTGAAACATCACTTTTCACAAAGGCTTTCTCTTCCTTTCCTTACATTTTTTTCCATAAAAATTGAACCCTTCCATCACTCTCTATCCTTTTACCTTGTATTGCCTTTCTTCTTTGCTCTTATCACCACTCAACAAATGATATACCTGTTTGCTTTCTGTCTTCTTTGCCAGAATGTAAGCTCTATCAGAACAGGGATGTTATCTGTTTCATCACTGCTCTATCCTCATCACCAGCCACATAACTGTAGAAATAACACATCTCTATTTTCCAGGTTAGGAATGGAAGAAACACAGAGGTGAAACAACACTGATCCAGGGCACATGGCTAGTGAGTGGTAGAGCTAGGACTAAATCTGGCAGCCTGGCTCCAGACTCTGTGCTCTTACCACGACATTGTACGCTCTCCAATAGAGGTCTTAGTTAATAGACTCAGCCATGTGTATCCACACAACTTCTTCTGCTTCTGGGATCTGGGGCTAAAATAAAAAGAGAAAACAGTATGGCATCATCTGGAATGCTTCAAATCCTCCCAGAATCCTGCTTGTTTTCTAAAAAGATGAAGAGAAAGAACCCCTATATCTTTTGGGAGAAAGACTGAGGTCCCTTTATAACCAATAATATGTCCGATGTCAAGCCAAAATTAAAAAAAGATTCAAGAGAGGAGGAGGAAGAAGGAAAGGAGGGAGGGAGAGAAAAAAGGAGGGAGGAAGGGGGAGAGACAGAAAGAGAGAGACAGACAGAGAGGGAGGGAGGGAAGTTATGCACCCTCATGCAGGTTCAGATTTTATTTCTTTTCACATCATACAAAAATCATACCACAACTTAACCCTATAATTGACTAAATGTACTTTTTATTGATTCCGGATCGATCTAAGGAGAGGTAGGAGGAGAAAAGGGAATAATAGATTCTCCCTACAAACCAAAACGCATATGCCCTCTTAATAGTTACCATTGGTAGGATAGAGAGAAGAAAGCCAAAGAAGGTCGATCCCTGGCTAGAAAACAGAGTAACATGTGTTGAGAGAAATACTCTGTCAGAAAGACTCAAGGAGCAAGCAGAAGAAGGATGAGTCCAGGGTGGCTAATAAAACCTACCAGTGGTATGGCCTAAGCCCAGAAACCTATGCATAAAGGAGTTTCATAGAGAGTAACAGTTTACTCAGGTGGTGTGTTTAAGACTGGAGTTTAGGGGATCCCTGGGTGGCTCAGCAGTTAGCACCTGCCTTTGGCCCAGGGCGCGATCCCGGAGTGCCAGGATCGAGTCCTGGGTCGGGCTCCCAGCATGGAACATGCTTCTCCCTTCTCCTGTGTCTCTGCCTCTCAATCTCTCTCTCTCATGAATAAATAAATAAATACGTATTTTTTTAAAAAAAAAAGACTGGAGTTTAAATAAGGTCTTATAGAAATGAGGCAAAGTCTAGTTAGGGAGAAAGTCATGTGAATTTATATGTGCTTTTATTTCTCAATGTTTGCTCTAAAAAAAATCCCAAGGATTGCTACCTTTTGAAGCCACGTATTCTATGTGTGGGCAATTATCTGAGTGTTATTTTCATCTGAAGCTAAACTCTGCCTCTCTATGACTTTCCCGACTGATGCTGCTTTTGCTTTGCAGAGTCACATTGGCGCCCATTTCCCAGACACCAGTTTTTTAGGTGTTTAAAGATAGCGTTCCTATTGCCCTACAGCACTCCTCTGTTATGCCTTCCACTCTTTTCTGTGGTTTCACTCCTCATTCTTGTAAACTCCAAGCCCATGTTCCAATCATCACCAGTTAGACATTTGGATCAGGAAGTCATCTCAAGTTCAACAACACTAAAATTGAACAGAATCACTCTGCTACCCCCTAAATAAACTCTTCCCTTTGACTTTCTGATCTGTCAAGGAGTCATCATCGACTCTATTCTCTACTCTAATCCCAAATGGAATCCATCACCATGTCTTTGTGAACATTACCCTATTTATTTCTTTCTTTCCATTTCCCCTGCCTTGGCTGGAATCCATGACATAATTAGCTCTCCCCTGGACTTCTAATTGGCCTTCTCACCTCCAACTGGCCTTTCTTCCAATTCACCTAACATATTCCAGCTAAATTAATGTTCTTATTAGGAATTGCTTGTCCTTTCTCATGACCATTAAATCAAATTAAAATACCTTAACCCAGTATTTGAGGTAATTCCCAATGTGGTCTGACTCTATGAGATTTGTCCTGAACCAGATCTCTATATCAGCAATAACTACAAAAATAATAATAATAGTTAAAAAATATCCACTAATTCTGAATTGCTTCCATGTCTTATTTAAATAAGACTTTTTAGAACTATACTGTTCAACATGGTAGCCACCAGCTGCATATGGCTATTGAGCTCTTGAAATGAGGCTAGTCTGAATTAAGATTTGTATTAACTGTAAAATACACACTGGATTTTGAATATTTAGTGTGCAAAAAGAACAAATTATATTTTATTTAATTTTATATTGATTACATGTTGGAATGATAATATTTGCATTATTAGGTAAAATGAAATACATTACTAAAATTATTTTTACCTATATTCTTTAAATTTTTATAATACAGATCTTGGGAAATTTAAAATTACATATGTGGCTTGAATTTCAGGCTCACATTATATTTCTATTGAATAGTTCTCTTTCAGTATGACACATATATATGCATATGGACAAAAGAAGGGAGACAACTTTACACAATAAAAAGAATGATGGGGTTTGGTGTGAATATTTTGCTTTTTTTAAAAAAATAGTCTTCACCATTTTAAGTTTTTATAACAAAAAGTATGATTCTTAATTAAGCTTAAAAAATATCATACCAGGGCAGCCCAGGTGGTTCAGTGGTTTAGCACCGCCTTCAGCCCAGGGCGTGATCCTGGAGCCCCAGGATCGAGTCCCACGTCTGGCTCCCTGCATGGAGCCTGCTTCTCCCTCTGCCTGTGCCTCTGCCTCTCTCTCTCTCTCTCTCTCTCTCTCTCTCTCTCCTTGTGTCTCTCATGAATATATAAATAAAATCTTTTTTTAAAAAATACCATACCATGCCCTCCAGATAACTAACCCCTTCTATAAGATTTCTTCAAGGATCTCATCTAGAAGTGATTTCTTCTCATTGGATTTCCTGTCTGTGGTCTGAAACCTGCTGCACATAGAACCATCCAGGGTGTACTTAAAAATTACCAGGTGCCAAATAGGTCAATTAAATCAAAGTTTCTAGGGGGAGGTCCTGGCATCAATATTTTATAAAAACCACATTAGGGACCACTGACCTAGAGCAACCAATCATACGTGGGGCACTCAGTAGATGCTCCCTTTCAGTACAGTAATTTATTTGTTATTTTATCTCCTTCACTGGACTTATGGTGTAGATCTTTGCAACCTCCATGCTCCAAGGCTTTACACATCAAAGATCTTCAATAAGTGTCATTAAATAGCTACTGAAAAGTTGAAAGGATTTCCATGAGAGGAATCATTGCAGCTCCATGTAACAAGTTCTGTGTGTCAATTACTGAGCCGGTACTCAATACCTCATGTATTCCTCACCATGATCCTATGATGTAGATACTACTGTCACCCTCATTTTACTGATGAGAAAATGGGTCCAATAGTCAGTGACAGACTCAGGATTTAAATACATACTGAACTTAATTGCAAAGCACCCATGGTTATTCACTATTATTCTGGAAAAACGGTAGGCACTACGACTTGTTATATAGGGTATTGCCACAGTGCAGCCAGACCAGATGGGTAACAGATTGATAAAACAAGAGAGGGGGAAAACTTGCCCCTTTGTGACTGAAGTTTGGTGGGGGCAGAGTGGAGAAGAAAGATGAGTTTAGACTGAATGTAGGAGGCATAATCAGGGGATGCTGGGTTTGCACACTGTTTGCACACTACTCATCTGTGGGCTAAAGCAATGCACACTGACTCTCCAGAGGCAGGTTTCTCAAACCTTACCATGCTCCCAGTTTTCCTGGGGCCCTTGTTACAACAGAGATTATGATTCAGTAAATGTGTGTGTTGTGGGGGGAGGGGGTAGTAGGGGGTGGCACTGAGATTCTGTATTTCTAACAAGCTCCCAGGTAATGCTAATGCTATTGGTCCTCAGACTCCACGAGTAGAAAGGCTAGTCTCAACCAAACTGTGCAGAATTTACACTCTGAGATTTGCTCACATTGGAGCAAAAATCTTTGAAGAGTAGCCAACTGAATCAAATGTTGGGCTGAATTCAATTCCTCAAGCATTCATTAAGGATCTCCTATGTCCCAGGCACTATGGAAGGTCCTGAGTCTGCAGTGAATTGGTGCCTGACACATAGTACACACTATGAATGCTGAGCACACTGTGGAGTTCACGGATGTCTGAGTAATGATTCCTAAGACACAGTCCCTGCTCAAAAGGTACTCACAGTCTAGCAGGGGAAAGGGTTAAGTAAAGAGACAACTGCAGCACAGTCTACTATGTGGTATAAAAGAAAGAAACCCATGGAGGAGGGTAGCACGAGAACATAAAAGGCCACCTAACAGAAGACTCCCTGTGGTGGAAAAGGCCATAGTCTCAAACCTCTCGCACAGAGAGGAAGGTTTCCAGCTAAGGAATGCTATGGATCACTTCTGCTTAAAGTTCCCAGAATCCAGGCGTGTGTCCAGCTATTTTTAATTAGCCCTACCATCAGGAAGCATGTGTAATCTCATGGAATGTAATGCCATCCACGCAGGAGCCCAGGAAAGCCTAAGCATTGTCCTCAACCCTGTTCCTCCTTCCCCACCTGTATTCAATGGTTGAAAACTCCTGCCTAATACTCTTTCTAAGTGGCTTTCTCATCTGTCCCTCCTTGTCTCCTCCATTGCTATCACATACTTCAGGTCCTGATAAACACTGTCTCCTGCTTCAGCCTCTTAATGGGTTCCCCTGCCTCCATCTTATCTTTTCTTCCCACTCAAGCACCAGGGAGATCTTCTTGAGAATCAAAGCTGATCATAGCCTTCCCTGTCTCTGAATCTTCAGTGGCTCTTGACTGCATACAAAGATAACATAGAGTTCCATATTTGACACACCCGTCACGTCTACAGGAATCACCTCTTTTGAAGCCACCTCTTCTATAGTCTGCGCTTGGGATGTACTGGATTGGAATTGATTGTCGATCTTGAATCTTGTCAAGGTGGATGATGTTTCCACACTGAACATATGTTGCTGCTTCATTCTGAATGCTGTACATTTCCCCTGCACAAGGCTTCCTCCTACTTATCCTTCAAATCTTAGCTGAGATGTTACTTCCTTGACAAGGCTTCCCTGCTTGCCAAGTCTGGGTAAGGGATGGTTAAATCCTCCAATATAGCAGTTATTTATATGTCGTAATTGCTTTCCCCACTTGAGTCTGAGTATCTTGTGCTAAAGACAAGTCAGCATCTCTTCAGTATCTATTTCTAAGACTAGCACAGCTCCTATCACTTAGTAGGAACTCAGTGAATGCTTGTTTGGGGTAGCCTATCTGGGCCATCAGCCCCATAACAAATACGCTCCCTCCTGGAGAAGGCACGATAATCTAATTAGAGAGTCTACCCAGGGAACCTTACACAAGTCAAAAGTTGGATGTAGGTTGTAAAGGAAGGCCTGTGGGTGTCCCAGTGAATGAGGGAAAATAATGCAATATTTATATAACCAGTACTAACTGAATAGACTAGAAAAAATGAACTTGGAACAAAAAAGCCCTTCTCTGGCCAGTCTAGTCAATGTAAACACTATCCAAACCATCATTTAACCGGCCACCTGGAAATACCTAGCTTCCCAAAGGATGCATTGGCAGCCAAAACTGAAGAAATTTTCCATCATCAGTCGGTTCGTTGTTTTTTTTTTTATCTGTACAATGGCAAGAATAAAAAAGTCTGAATGTGATATGAAGTTCATATCTCATTATGCATTACATTTTAATTACAGAGAATGCTAAGTTAATGATGTGCAATTTTTGTGTAGGAATTGCTACTGTTATCAGTAAAACTACAACACTGAAATAAAATTATAGAAAAGGAAATATCACACCATTGTTTCTAAAGAATTTGCATTAAGCTCAGAGAGAGCAAATAATGAGGAATGAAAGGAGTCTTTGTTATTCAGCAATTTCTACAATCTGCCAAAATGTCAAATAATCCATTTAATCAATCAGAAAATTAAAGAATGTGGCAAACCTCAAGGTAGTTTGAGATTACAACTGTGCAAAGTATTTCGACTATAGCATGAATCTATGTCACAATAGCAATTACTTAATGACTCTTTTTTCTGTAACTTTGTTGATGTAAAAATGCAATTTAGGTTTCAAATTAATTGCAGCTGCGATCCTATTTGAATCTTGTATACTTGATTTGAGGATGTTTACACAAATTCTTTCAACTTCTGCTTAAATGAATCTCACGTTTATAGGAAAGCCACATCTATTAAAAAAGGAACTGTTGCTATGTTTTAGCCAAAAATTCAATTATAATCTTCAAGTCTTTCTTGGAATGTGGTAAGATCACAATCTGGAGAAGATTTGGGAGTTTTGAAAAGAAGCATGAAATATTCTGATAATTTAAGCTAGGGCGGGAAAACATTCATTCAAGTATTCAACAAATGTTAGTTCCGTCCATATATAGGCCCTCCTATGTAAGTGCTGGGGAAAAACAGGGGCGAGGCCAAAAACAGGCCTTTCTATTATGGAGCCTAAATTATCTTTGGGAATAAGAGCATTAATTAATTACCTAGTAAATAATTACAAACTGAGTCAAATCTCCTGAGAAAAAGAAACACTGGTGGGAATGTATAACAGATGAAACTGATCTAGACTGGGAAGTTGGGAAGGTGGCATAGGGGAGGAGAAGAATCTGGAGGTTGAATAGAAGTCCTTCCCTGGAAACAAGAAGGTGGAGTGGCAAGCTTGGAGAAGCTTCCAGACGGAGACAGCCATCAGTGTAAAGAGGCGCAAAAGAACTATCATGTTTGAAAGACTGAGGAACTGATGTAAACAGTGAACAGAGTGCATAGATCAACTGGGGATATGAGGTGGGAGTGGTAGACAGGGTCCAGACCCCACAGTACCTTGGAAGGCATGGTAATGACTGTTATTTATTCTAACAGCAAGTGGAAAACCCTTAAAGGATTTTAAGCAAGAGAGCAAGTTGACATGTGAGACTTGAATATGAAGAACTATGTCTGGCTGCACTGAGGCTGGAGGCCAAAGAGACTACAGAACAGAGAGGACATTGACCTTGAGTCGTGGCCATGGGGACAAAGGCAAGTGGACGTATTCAACAGATACATGTGACATACAACTTGAAATCGTTTAAAAACGGAATGAGAACTGAATCAAAGATTATTCCTGGATTTCTACTTTATGCAATGGATATTATTTGCTGACATAGGAAATTAGTGGAGTCCCAGGTTCAGGGCAGGAGATAACGGATATGTTTTGAACATAATGCAAGTGACATACCTTTGTAACATCCTAGTGGAGGTGTCTAGGAGGTAGTGACGTATTTGAATATATGTCATCTGGGAAGAAGTTATTGAAGCCATGGACTTAAAAAGACTTACTTAAGGGGAGAGGAGAAAAAGAGCCAGGTCTAAATCCTGAATAACTTTATATTAAGTGTGTGGGCAGAGATGGAAAAGCCAGCAAAGGAAATGAACCATAGCCAAAGACATATGAAGAAAAATAGGAAAATGTTGTCTCATAAGGTCAACAGAAGAGAATATACATTTTTAAAAGGTACTGATCAACAAGGTAGCTGGCCATGGAGAGGTCAGTAAAATGAGAAATGAAATAGTTCTTCAGATCCAGCTACATAGAAGCTACTGGTGAACTTAAGAGCTGTTTATGGCTATGAGTCATGAGGTTTAAGCAAACTGAAGTAAACTGGAAGCAAGCAGGAGGGGAGGCAAAGAAAACAGCGATTGTGGTCATTGTAACATCGGCCTCCACTTGTATCTTTCCTATGTTTCAGGCACAATTTTATTTATTTAAATTTTTTAATTTAAATTCAATTAACCAACATATAGTGCACCATTAGTTTCAGAAATAGAGTTCATAATTCATCGGTTGCATAAAAGACCCAGTGCTCATCACATCATGTGCCCTCCTTAATGCCCATCACCCAATTAATTACCCCTTGCTCTTATCCCCTCCCCTCCAGAGACCCTCAGTTTGCTTCCTAGAGTTAGGAGTCTCTCATGGTTTGTCTCCCTTTCTGATGACTCCCATTCAGTTTTCCCTCCCTTCCTCTATGATCCTCTGTGCTGTTTCTTATATTCCACAGAGGAGTGGAACCATATGATAATTATCTTTCTCTAACTGACTTAATTTGCTGAGCATAATACCCTCCAGTTCCAACCACATCACTGTAAATGGTAAGTATCCGTCCTTTCTGATGGCTGAGGAATATTCCAATGTATATATACCACAACTTCTTTATCCATTCATCTGTCAGTGGACATACGGGCTCTTACAGTTTGGCTATTGTGGATATTGCTGCTATGAACATTGGGGTGCAAGTGCCCCTATATTTGTATCTTTGGGATAGATATCTAGTAGTACATTGCTGGGTCATAGGGTAGCCCTATTTTTAACTTCTTGAGGAACCTCCACACTATTTTCCAGAGTGGCTGCACCAGCTTGCATTCCCACCAACAGTGTAAGAGGGTTCCTCTTTCATCAAGTACATTTGTTTTTAAATTGATTTAAATTTAAGTTTATTTGGTTTTAACCCTCAGAGGGAAGCCCCTGATATGTTTATGTGGTGATAGGAAAATGTACTTTTATCCCCTCGGAGAAGTGGAGAGATGGTTCCCAGTTGTATGTATCAGGAGAAATGGAGGTGCACCTCCCAATTGTGGTTCAGGGAGACACTGAACCCTGTACAGCTGGCCAAAGAGGGTCAGAATGGGAAATTTTTTTTGTAAAGTTATCTTTAGCCTAAGAATTCCTTTTAATTTTATGTGTGTGTCTGTGTGAGAGTAAAAGGAATGACCTTGAATCTTTAGTTAAGATGTGGAAATCATAATGGGAGAGTATCAGTATTTGTGTACTCTAGTTTTATGATATTTAGGAAGTTGTGGCCTCTCTCTCTAGGAGGCCTTCTCTGATTCCCCCAAGGACACATCCATGTATCCATCCAACCCTGGGCAGGCATTCTCATAGCACTCATCCTACTGATCACTTGTTCAGTCTGGGTCATCCCCCCTGCCATTAGGCTCCACTGAGAACTGTGCCTGTATTGTTCTTGGCACTATCCCCAGCCCCTGGCACAGGGCTTGGCACGTGAACCAGTGAATGAACTTAAAATCTCCACATTAAGTTTCAAGTGAAATTATGTTTTTGCCATTTTGTGTTAATTTCCAACTTAACAACCCTCGAGATGCTACGTTTCCAAAGTACGTAGTTCACCAAGGCATTTCTGCTCATGCATAGCTGGAGCTGAGCTTCAAAACAACTTGAAATGAGAAGGATGGAAATTATACCCAGATTTCAGATGAGGAATTTCAGCTTCAAGAGAGGAAATGAATGTCTCATGGTCACAGCATCTAGCCAGGGGCAGCGATGGGAACTCTGACTGTAATTCTACTCTCATGTTCTCCAACTGTTATTGGACAGCATGCTCTGTATTCTATTATCAAAAGCTTGCAGGGGTTGCAAAAGGATGGCTGGGTCACTTTGAAATACCTACTTCTTTCTTCTTGCTGTCACCTGCTCTAGTAGAATTAGGATATAGACCCTCCCACAATCGCACTATTTGCACAAGAAAGTGGGGAAGGTCTAGAAAATGTCCCCAAGGGGGCCGAGTGATCCTTGATGCTTTGTTTCCCTTGTGGGAGGCAGGAAGATTACCACTCAGGTACTCATAGGACATTCTGCCCCTATAGGGCCATCCCTGCTTTTTTTAGCATCATTCTGATCTTTAAGCTAGAATTACGGGAAAATGTTGGCCAACAGCAGACAGAAAAAAATCAGCTATGGGAGCTGTGATTGGGGGACCCAAGGCCTCTCTTTCCTGGGCAAATTAGCCATTAGAGGAAATAAGGAAATGGGTGAGTGTGTGTGTGTGTGTGTGTGTGTGTGTGTGTAGAGGTGGTGTGGTGGTGGTATTGGACACTCATTGCGATCTCAAACCTCTAAGAAGTAGGAGTAAAAGAATCATGTTGTATCACTATATACAAAACACAGAAGGAGGGTTTGGAGCTAAGAGACAATATGTTAATAACTAGCACACCTAGTAGGAGTCATGCCCCAGGTCTGAGGACTGACACTGGGGGCATAACGAGAATCCTGTGAGAAGCAGCCTGGTGAATCACAATTTTCAGTCTCTCAGTTTCCAAACATGAAAAATAGAAATGAGGATAAACTCTTCCTGGTGAGATTGTTGAGAGGATTAATCAAGATGATGTACATTGAAGACATGGTTGGAAGACAGGTTTTTGGTGGATTACTGTTTTCTTAGTTCCTAGGCACCTCGGAGAAGGACAGAGTATAGAAATGAAGTGAGGAGGGAAGAGGCCATCGGTGTCTTAAGAGAAGGCTATTTCTAGACTTGAGAGGGTAGACCTGCTGACAGATGTTGAGGGTACACCTGGCTTTAAAGATTTGGATTTGATAAAACTGAGAAAAAATATTTACTGAAATTATTTTCTACAATCTCGTAAGAAGGGGCCACAACTAGAAAATACATATTCAAAGTAAAAAAAGTTGCAAAATCATGTATATTGTTTGCACAGCCTGGTTTTTTTCAGGTGAGCCTCACTACTTCCTGCCCTTTAACAAATCTGTTCCCCTGAAACAAATGGATTCACCCATATGTACACATCTGCCCCATTCAACTATGGTGAACAACTGTTCAACTCAGTCATGCTAGTTCCCTTGGGAGGTCTCCCGTCAATTGAGTTATTTACTTCACCTGGGCTCTTACATTTTCTTTAGAGCCATTAAAGCCTATCGGTAAATAACAGTGTATTCTCCATAAGCCATTTGGAATTTCAGACTTCCTGAATTTAGTGTAGGCACCCAGGGTAAGACATATATTTGTATACTAATGCTTTTTATCAGGTCACAGTGTCCTATTTAAGCTATCAACTGATTCACCCCTCAAGATGTGTTGGGAAATAGAGCTCTGTTCATTGTTCTTGTTTACCATGGATGTTAACCAGTTTGATCTTTAGCTCTGGCATTCTCGTAACAATTCAACTTATGAATGAGGTGTGAACACCTTATCTGAAATCTTATGAAAGCATATACATGGAAGAAAAAATATGTGGGGCCAGTTTTGAGGATTTCAAAGGAAAGGCAATATAGGATTCCAAAGTTTTTCATTAGTGTACATTTCTCTACTGAGAAATGGGAGACCATGTGTGTTTATCCATGAAGACAGATGTCTTCAAAGGTGTATAGATTTTTACAAATGTATATGCTGATTTGAATAGTCATTCCCACAAAATCTCCAAATGACAATTTTGTGCTAGCTTCAGAGAAGCACACGATCTTTTTCTTTGGTAAAAAGACCAGCAATCTAATTATTTTTACTTATATTTAAAGAAGTGCAATGAATGCTACTAGTTTCTTGGTTGGATTGTAACTTTATGAAATTCAGAAAGAAGATAAATGAGAAGGAGCCAGATTGTGCAAGAGAGACTAAGACAAATAAAAGATTCCAGAACAAGTTAACACAGCAAGTGGAACAGGTAGTTCAACTTAAAAGTTACATCCTACGCACTACAAATAGAGCTAATCTCTCAACATCAAGAGATACTCTTGTGGACATTCTGACATTCATTTTAATAAGGAACAGGTAGGCTCTCATAGGTAAGAGCATGGTGTACTCTGATTCCTACTAGCTGACTCATGGTTTTTAAATATTTTCAGGTGTTGACTTGAGTGCAGTGCTGAGTCCCTCAGTCCTAGACTTGCTAGCCTTGCTTGCAACCAGCAGAATGATCTTGGAACTTCATTTCCTCATATGTAGAATAGGGGAATTAAAGAATATGACTTCTGACTTCCATTTCTAAAATAATTCATCTGATCATAGAAATTAAAGTTGAAAAAGGAAATAGCACAGTTTGATACTCCGGGAAAGAATAGGCAAAAGACACCAAAAGAGCAAGGGGATATAGTTAACTTGGTGAAACAGCATTAATACCAATTTTAAGAAGTCTCAAGCTGTAAGTTTCTGACATCTCCTTTCTAATAGGAATGTGGACTGGTACATCATGCCTGGAAAGCAATTTGGGAATATATATGAGGAACTATAAAAATGCCCATAAACTACAGTCATTCCACAATTAAGAAATTTATCCTAAGTAAGAATTGGCATAAAAGTGATAGGTGAAAATGCACGTCACAGTACTCTAACAGGGGAAAACTGGAAAAACAAAGCCATATGTCTTACAAGAATATAATGCTTAAAAAAAAAAAAAAGAATATAATGCTTAAAGCATGGTTAATTCAAATAGTGAGAAATATCAGTGATTCTTTCTTGTTGTGATATATGATGCCACTATCTTAACACAGAGATGCCAGGAAGTGCCAGATTAAGTGTTACTTCACTCAACAAATATTTGAGTGCCTGCTATGTACAATTCTAGGCTCTGTGGGTAAAGTGGTCCTGGCCTCCTGTAGCTGATTTTCTAGTGTGAAAAAATAATCAATCAATATTTTAAAAGCAGGTAAATATGTAGTACATCAGATGATGAAAAGTGTCATCTGTCGAGAAAGATGAATAAGGGTAAGGTGGTGGGTGTCTGCAGGAGGAGGGGACTTATTTTATATAGGATGGTCATGGCAGGTCTCACTGATAAGGAGACTCTGGGGCAGAGACCCGAGGTGGTGAGAAGTGAGATATGTAATATCCAAAAAGAGTGTTCTGGGTAGAGAGAACAGCAATTCTAAAGACTGTGAAGTAGAAGCAACTCGGTACATTCATGAAATACCTCAAAGTCAGTGGGGCTGGACTGGATGAATGAGGGACAGGAGATGAGACTAGAAAGTGGGGGTGAGTATAGGCCATATGGGCCTTGTGGGTGATAGCCAAGACTTTGAACTTAATTAAGCAAGGAATTAAGTCATCAATATATTTTGAGCCTTTCTTTTGTAATCTAATTTTAGGTGACCAGTATGTTGCTTACATATTCTCTACTAAAACATACTCCCAGAATATTTATAAATCTCTTGGCTAGAAAGCATTTATTCTTAGTGCCTAATTAAACACATAAAAGAGGAAAAAAAAAACAAACCCGATGGAATGAAAGAATGAAACATGGCTGATATTATTATCTTAAGCCAACCAATTTATGTTATATTCTTGATAAGGACTGAAGGTGGAAATAAAGGTAAGAGGGGCCTGGCATCAGTGGCCTGCATCCCCAGATCATCATATGTCTTGGTGTCTGCTTTATGAAAGGTTGTGAGGAGAAGAGCCATTCGGTAAAATCATGAGAGATTTTCTTAAATCCCATTCCACTCCACCCTTGGACTATCAATGTTTCAGATCCAAAGAGAGTCTAATCTAGAAGAACAGGGTCTGGGGCAGCTCTTTCTGGCATAGCTACCCTTGGGAAATCTGATTGCAAGAATGGGTTTGGAGATGGTCATGACTATCTGAAGCTCATGACCAAGAGGGTCATGTTATGTGGTGCTCACTGAGATTCAGGGCTCTGGTCCATGTAGACCCCACTGTGATCCAGAGCTGTTGGTTGGATCTCCCCCCAAGTCATGCCTTAATGGTGTGTAACCCATGAGAGTGACTGTGGTGCTAACGGTAGGCAAGTGAGTGTGTGGGCCAGACTGAAACCATTCCCACTCGGGCAAAGACACTTCAGAGGACACATCGTCTCCTTGGTGAGACCCAAATTGTGACAAAAAGATCAGGCTCTGCTATTTGAACCATGGCTTCAGAGTACCTGGGACCATCCGAAAAATGAGAGAAGGATTCTGAACTCTTTATTTCATCTTCTCTGGGAGGCTCACAATTCCAATAATTGTAACATTTTGGGATTTGAATGTGTAAGACAATCTGACTTTTCTCAACCTGCCCAATCCCAGATTCCGTGCATGCTATCCTCTGTCGAGTAAGGTGATGTTGGTGGTGAAAGCTCGCATCTTCCACTTGCGTCGTGACCACTGGCAAGACGGAGATGGACTCATTCACTTGAGGAGTGAGATCCCTTTTTACTGCAGCATTCTGTTCCACTGGCCAACATACCTATATGCACTTTACCCAGGCATACGAAGAGATTTGCTGCCAACCAATAACCCTGAAGAGACCAGTGGCAGGCTCACTATCCAGAGCTGTTGGGGGATGCTGAGCCCTTCTCAAAGGCAGCCACTAATGCACAAGAGGCCTCATAATTCCAGCAAGTACTAGAGTTTCAATACAAGAATAAAGGAGGGGAGAAACTGAGCGAACACATGTCCATCCTGGAAATCATGGGCATCTTGGCAACTTGGACTCATCGTGCCCCCATGGGTGATACTAATTGCAGCCCACTGAGACTCAGCAGTGATTAATTCATCTAAGCAAGTGTGTCCATTAAAATCTATGATCTGCTTTTAACAGTCCTTGTGAAGATATTTAAAAGTAAATATGTTCTCCGGGGTAGAATACTTTATAGGCCAGAAAAATTTTCCAAGAACCACTCATTTGAGCTTCTCATAAATTCCTTGATGAATTGATATTTAAATCCTTGACTCTTGCCCATGAAAATCTGGCTGTTTTCAACCCTCACATGGATCTTACTCTGATTCTAGGGAACTTTTCCTGCTCTGGATCCCTATCGTAATTCTGGATACACCGTTCACTACATGCCATCTTGAATGACTAGTAATGTTGACCCCCCCCCTACAGAATTAAGCTCTCCTTCTTGCAGTTCACCTTTAACTGTGTATGTGTGTCAGCTATTCTCTATTTCCCTAACCGTACAATAAACTTCTTAAGGTGATATGGCCTTCTACTTCTGTATTTGCTTCCATCTTCCTCCTTCCTTTCTTTCTCATTCATTTATTCACAAACATCTGAAGAGTTACCTAATGTCTTTAAGCATCAGGGACATGACGGGGTTCTGGATAGGTAGAGGTAAGCATGAGGTTTAAAGAATAAATTCGGGGCGTGTGGGTGGTTCAGTCAGTTAAGCATGAGACTCCTGATTTTGGCTTAGATCATGATCTTGGGGTCATGAGATCAAGCTCCATGGAGGGGTCTGCCCTGGGCATGGAGCCTGCTTAAAATCCTCTCTCTCCCTCTCCCACTGCCACTCCTCCTTTTCTAAAAATAAATAAATAGGTGGGTGGCTATTGGGTGGCTCAGTCAGTCAAGCAGCCAACTCTTGGTTTCAGCTCAGGTCATGATCTCATGGGTCATGAGCCTGAGCCCCATGTAGGGCTGCAAGGTCAGCAGGGAGCCTGCTTGAGATTCTCTCCCTCTGCCCCTCCCGCCAACGCACACACAATCTCTCTCTCTAAACAAATCTTCATAAATAAGTAGATAAATAAATTTAATTATAATAAAATAACTCTGGATACAGATATGGGGTCACTGACTTTCACTATCTTTTATTTTTTACAGCAGTACACTTATACCATTGTGTAATTTTTTTTAAAGTTTCAGCATTTGTGTACTTGTGTGGTGCTTTTCTTCATTCACAAATATTCTATAGACCTTAGTGATAAAGTCAAATGATAACTCCTCTGTGTTTAGAAGTTAAACCAGCACCAAAGTTACAACTGAACTGACAAATCTCCCCAAGTGCATTGATATGCAAATGTAGGGAGGCTATGGCTCAGCCTTGCCAGTGGGCAGTTTCTGCAGAAAAGGCAGCATTTATCTTACTGGGGCAGCCCAGACATTTTCAGAGCACAAGCTAAAATCCCATTGTGTGGAGGAAACAGAGAGGCAAAAGATAACAAAAATAATCTTTATTAGAATTCTCATTGAAAAAAATACAGAACACCAGTAAAAAGGGTCAACAGTCAGAATGAAAACAGTTCGAGGAAAAATATATATACAGAAAAAAAAGAACAGTGAAATAAGTCAGTCATGAACATTAAAACGGTTCATTTAAAAAAAAAGAAAGAAGAAAGAAAGAGAGAAAGAGAGAGAAAGAAAGAAGAAAGAAAGAAAGAAAGAAAGAAAGAAAGAAAGAAAGAAAGAAAGAAAAGAAAGAAAGGAAACTATGAATCCAACCAAGACATTTAAGCCACATATGGAAAGGAGCTGCAACTCGACATTCTAGAAGAACTGTTTTCTCTCTCAGAGATAATATTTTTAGACCAATGTCTAAAGGGAGGAGAGGATGTGAGATAGGGAGAGAGGGGAAAGGGAGAGGAAAGAAAGGGGGGAAAACAGAACAACTTATATCTCATGGGCCTTTTTTGCAACACGTTCAGTAATGTGCTACTAGGTCCTGTGTGCATGACTTCAGTTAATCCTTACAGCGGCCCTGCGAGGCGTACTACAAGAGGTTCACAGAGGTTACATAACTTGCCCCAGGGCTCAAAGTTGAAGGGGCTGAGAGAGGAGAACCCAACGCCACCCCATAGCCCTCCTCCTTTCCTCTGACAGCAGGTGCTTCTCTACCACGCTACACCTGGACACCGGACAGGCCTTAGTGGACTGCTGCATCTGAGGCGGTGTCGATCTAGCCCATGAAACGTATACCTTTTTTGGAGCTTGGGAGTAGAGCAATCTGGACCACATTTCCAAGAGGGCACGTCTGATTTGACTATTTCTTCTTTGTTTCAGAATAGAGAACACCACAGGAGAAAGAAGCCATAGGAGGACCGACCACTACCTACCAGGCTGGCAGGCTATCAACAGTTCTCCTAGGGTGCACTGGTTCATCGAAGACGGAGAAAAATGTATGATAAACAGAAACATGCGACACCGAATGTGCATGTCAATCGATGATCACGAAGATGAATCAACTCTCATAACCTAGATTCCTTAGCTGTCATAAACCCAAGGATAAAGAGACTCAAACACCAAGCATGTAGCAGAGCTAGACGCTAAGTCAGTGCTCCATCACATTCACAGCTGCACAGGCTAACGTTTTCTATCCTGATGGCCCCTTCTTAGTTGATGATTTTTCACAATGTATTTCATGGCTTCCATCCCTACATGAGACTTTATTACTATCACATAGGAATAAAAAGCCATAAAGCACTAGAGTGAATTTATCTTGGTCGGATGCAAAACTTATTTTCTTCACATGACTTCACAACCATTTCAAAGCTAACCAATCATTTCATGCTACATTAAGGAACATTTTAAACTACACATAAGTGACAGGAAGCACACTTAAATTGTGACATCACAAATTAACAAGGTGTTATCCTTCAACGACATTCTTAGCTACAAGGACCAGGAAACAAGACCAGAGACACTCAGCAACACTCAACCATTGAATTCACTGAAAACAAAGGACACTGGGAAGAATTCCTGGAGAAAAGCTCATCACTTTGACATTGGACTTGGAAACACAGGAGGAAAGACGGAAGACAGACAAATCACTGATACGAACTGAAACCAGGGGATTTCATTCAAACCTCTTGCTTCACTTTCTTCCTCGGGAAGCTTTCTTACCGGCCCACTGCCAGCATTCAGACCTTTCATTCTGGAGCAGGTGGACAGAGGGGGGACCTTAGCACCTGCTTAGCCTAAGTCAGCATTAAGCCTTCTACACCTAAATAACAAAAAAGAAGAGAGAGAGAGAAAGAGAGAGAGAGAGAGAGAGAGAGAGAGAGAAACCCTACAGCTTGCTAAGAGACCATGAGTGCTAAAAGCTCATCTGCAGACCTCCATGGAGGCTGACACCCCCCCCCCCCCCACATCTGTAGAAGCCAATATCTATGCCAGAAACAATCCGGTGTACTACAGCTCTCAGTGATCTAAATAACTCAGGCCCAGGGCCCCAGAACATTCTTTATGCTGCATTAAAGTGACACTACTCTTGGAGTTGTTGATGCACTTTTAAGTGACCACACTGAAACTAGTTCCCTGTGACCACTAATAACTCAATGCCCTAAGTTTCGATGGATTCGCTGGCCTTTCCAAACTAGGCCTGGAATGCCTATTTACCAACTCCTAAAACAATGTCCCAGACTAATAAGCACTGCCCTTTGCTTTTTCTTTTCTTTTTTTTTTAATATTGTATTATTCAAAGTCAAATAAAAGAAACAAGAACCCGAGTTTCTCGTGAGGGGTAAAGTCTAGGCAAGCTATTTCCACCTGGAGGTTACTGTAATGAAATCTTGGTGTATGTGAATCACAGGGAGGAGACTGGAAATAGTTAAATGAAAGGAAGTGCATACATAAATTCAATTATCATGCATGAAACATGCAAATGATGTAAGCACTGCATCTGAAACTCTACTTTATATTCATTAATCTCAGGTTGCACTTTTGAAGGAGAAAGACATGCTAATTGGGTCCAGATTAATGCACTCCCAAACCTCTCCAATTTGTTTTTAGGTGAGGGTTAAATGATATGTATTAAAATAAACACAGCTGCTCATGTGCCTCCACCTTCCACCTCCCCCACTCCACCTCTACCTCTGCCCCCAGCTGCCTCCCCTCCCCTGCCTCACCCACCCAGCTGCCTCCCCTCCCCTGCCACAGCCCACTCCAGCTGCCTCCCCTCCCCTGCCACACCTCTTTTCCTGTAGGAAGAGGGATGAAAAAGCCCCGACATCTTCCTTTTGAAAAGATACAGGACGAACAAGCCTGTCTCTTAGCCTTTTCTAGTCTTTCTCTTTCCCTACAAGCCACCAAAGTGCAGGAAGAGCATGGATGGAAGATGCCAGACTGCGACATCCGGACCGTGCACAGGTGGGCAAGCCATCTAGCACTGCCATGGTCAGCGGGTTCTTTCTACAAGCTTGGGCCTGAGGCCTCGGACCAGCATGTACTGAAGGGTAGTTTCCAGGTGTCCCCGCAGAGGCTTGACTTGAAGCCAAACCTGCTGCAGGTCGATAGGACGATCCTGGGACTCGAGGTTTCTGGTTGCTGTCCTTCCTCTGGGGCTCGCCGGGCTAGCAGAGCCTGGCCTACAGCACAGGGCACTCAAAGGGTCTTTGTAAAGGATCCCTTGCTTTCCCTCTTCCTCCTCCTTCCTGGCAAAATTATGCTTAAAAGAAGGACATTATTTACATATTGACTTCTTGGTTTGTTGGTTTATTTGTACTTGTTGGAAACATTAGTTTGGGACGCAAGGGAATAACACATCTTGGGGAAAATCATATCTTGTGAATAAGGACACTTTTAAAATAGTAAGACATCCACTGTGTGTGTGTGTGTGTGTGTGTGTGTGTGTGTTTCTTAGTTTCTTGGACCCAGTCTTGAGAGAAAATAAAACAAAAGAAGAGGAGCTGCGGCCTACTGGGGATGGACCTGGCCACGAAGGGTCCTCTCCGAAGGAGCGGCCACCAAGGAGTTAAAGGGGGGGGGGGGGGAGACAAGAAGCCTCCAGACTCATTTCACACTGAAAGTGATGTTTAATTTGAATCCTGCTCTTCCCAAAGGGAAAAGGTTCGTCTCATCAGCAGGCTCATATCCTCCTCCCCCTCCTCCTTTCAGATGAATTGAAAATTCAGATTGACCATTCATCACGATGTGACACGTTCTTTTTGTCCCGGGCCAAAAATCAAATGAGAGCCTGGGGCCTGGGACCACATCTGAGCAGGCGCTGGCTGGCCAAACCTCCCCGACCGACCGACGGACCAACCGACCGGGGGGAGGGACGTGCACGAGGGATTGAAGACAGGAACGGGGGCACAGACGTACACAGACACGGGAGTGGACGTGCACTCACAGCGGGACACACAGACACACAGAGCGACCGCCCGAATCGCCTTCTGCCTATTTGCGAACGTAGGGTTAGTCTCGGGAAGTAACAACCGGGAACCTGTGCACCTGCCGGCGGCTGCTGCGAGCGCCCTTCGGCGAGCCCCTGCGCTCCGGGCCGCGGGCTCCTGCGAGGGAGCGTGATTCTCCTAAGCGAAGCCTCCGTGGGCTGCAGACGTCCCGGCGTGGAGCCCGACCCGCAGCCCGACCCGCAGCCCGACCCGCAGCCCGACCCGCAGCCAGGCGCTGGCTCCACTCGCGCATCTTCCGCTGGCCCCGTGGGCAGTTCGTTTCCCGTGATGAGAAGTGAGCCTGCACCTCCTTGGGCCCCGGCCCGGCCAGGCGGGGGTGTCCAGCACCTAAAACGGTGTTTTCGGAGGCAAACTTTTTAGGGATCTTCACGGAAACCTATTCCCAGACCGAACCATGCAGCCGACGGAGGAAATGGGCTGTTTACCTTGGAACAGAACAGGCAGGCTCCTCTCCGCGCAGGAATCCCCGCGGCCTTGCTGAACGTCGTCCAGAAGCGCCTGGGCTCCTTGGGCTTCCCGGCATCTGAGGCGGCGAGATAACCCTCGAGCGCGGCCTCCTTCCCGGCCGCCCGGTATTAGCCTCCTGGTGGGCGAGATAGAATACAGCGAATGTAATAACCGCTCTCCACACAACGGGCTCGCTCGCTCTTTTAAATTGAAAATCCCCTTATTACAAAACAAGGGGTGTTCTTTTTCTTCCACCTTTAAGTAGGACTGCCACATTCATTGCTTTTTACAAAAACGCAGCTGCTTTTTAAGCTACAGATAAATAGAATCTGCTAGGCGGTAATTCGACTCAGTCTGAATGCATTATTTTCTAAGACACTTCGGCGAGGGGCTTTTTATTATAAATTGGAATGGACGAGGAAAGTCCTTTTCTCTTCTAATTATGAATGTGTTTTGTTCCCTACTATTAACCCACAATGGCAGATTGATCTTCTTCTGCTTCTCCTTCTTCTTCCTCTTCTTCTCTTTCTGCAGCCAGTTCAATAAATCAACATATTTCCTTTTTTATTTTTCTTTCCGGAAAATTAGAGAGGGCCGATGATTAAGTCTTCATGGACTCCAATGACAAAAATAAAAATAGCACAAGGAATAGGCAAACGCTGTAACCACAAACAGAGACAACGAAGGGGCCCTCCGACGTCCAAGGTGACGAGTTCTGTTCCGACACTGAAAGTTAAGATAAAGGGGATTTACTTGTTCATTTCATTTTAATTAATGTAATTTTAAACAAAATTAAGCTTCCCAGGCATCAGCATAAAGCTGATCTCCTTATACCCATTCACTTAAAAAGGAAGAAGACATAATGAGAGGGTAACATTTCCACAGAGTGCCCTAACCTCGTGTGTTTCTCGTTTGCTTGCTCATTACGTGTGCTAGTTGGTAATTTTATCAGTCATCCCTTGCTTCTGGAAGCAGTGCGCTGAAGAATTAAACAGGAGAGGAAAACGCTGCGATAAAGCCTCTCCGATGAGAATTTCTGCTGACTTTGCTTTAACTCCAAAGATAAACACTGAGAAAAATGGGGGAGCTCCTAATAATATCAAGAGGCAGTCCAGAAACTCCATTAGCCTCGATGTTGCTTTAATTTTGACCCCGATGTTGATATTCCTGAGGACAGCACTACCGTGGCCCACGGTGGCTATGGCCTACATCTATATGGATGTGTCACCTAGCCAACAGGAGGCCTTCCCACGGGGCATCAGTGGGGTTCCAATTAGGGGAGAATAAACACTGCCGCAGCCCGGACAGGGAGCGGGGATGGCCAGGCTGTCAGGAAGCACAGGCAGGTGCCCACCACTAAATCCACGGATGTAAAGCCGATGTCTTCGGCTCCCTTCCTTCAGCAGTAACGGAAAGCAATGTGCTGGAGATGAACTGTGTGTGGCAGACAGTTTTGGAACAATTTCTCCTTGTTTAGGTCATTTTGAGTTTATTTCCAGGAAGGATGATAGTGGGGAATCGAGGGGGACCTGTGTAAACATAAAGGCTGTCATGGAAGAACTCTGTGCTGGGATCACATGCATATGAAAGAGAGAGAGAGAGAGAGAGAGAGAGAGGGAGGTGCCTTGAAATCATCTTTGCATCTAAAGCCACGCTGCCTCTCCTATGCAGCTCCGTCTGAAATTTTTAAAGGGAGGTACTTATTACAAGCGAGATGCAGCCCCGATTTTTCGGGGCACCCACTCTAGCAAGAGGTATATTTGCAGTTAACGGTGGTGACGGGGCTGTTGAGAGTCCACTGCCCTGCCGAAGCTTTGCATCCATTTCCTGTCTTCCGATAAGCCTGGGAACAAAGGAGGCCCATCAGGACGCCAGCCTCAGTCTCGGTGACTACTCGATGCTGTGGCAACAGAAGCAGCCCAGTTTACCTGGAATAAATAACCAGGCCCCTTCACTGAGAAACAAATTGGAGTATATTAGTTATCTCTGTAAGAGTGAAATTGAATCCTCGGGCATCGACATCTCCATTGAGCCACGGCCACAATGACAAGCCTGCTTCGGCAATCAGGGATGTTTATTTCTGTAATATTGATATGTGAGACAAATAGAAGAAGAAAAGAGACCTTAATTGAAGGAGTTCAGTCCTGATTTAGAAGCATAATCTTTGCGGAAATCGGTTCTGCTGGATGACTCACAAAAATATCTTTGTGCCTCTGCTTCCCTCAATCCATTCCCTGACCCTGGTAAATCATGAACCCAGATGACAGACAGATTAGGCCGGGCTGAACGTGAACTTGTCAGGGCAGCATACAGTCACCAGTCTCCGCCGTCTGTATGATTGTTCTCAGGTAATAAAAACTGCCTCTGGTGAAGGTAATATATGCCACTCGAGGCAGAACCCTTGGCCCTCACTCAAGTTTCAAAACCACTAAGTCCGTAGCTCTACAGAAAGTAACCCTATGACTAAGCAGAGAGGAATGCCTGCCCCGTGGCCTGAGACACAGCGGGAAGGTGCTCCAACAATCTGGTCTCCTTCCGTTTTCTCTTTCAGAAAAGAAAAAGGGGAGAAGTCAAGCAAGAAAGAAGGAAGTGACAGGAGAAGGGAAAAGAGGAAGAGGAAATGTCAGAAGCCTGTGGGGTCCAAGTGAGTCAGTCCCATCCTTTCTACACAAATACAATTCTCTTAACGCCCCTGCCGCTTAGAAGCAGACTCAGCTGCAACCCTTCTAAGGCATCACTTTGTGACCCAGTAAACTGAGGCTAGTTGGGCCTGTCTCACTGGGCTTCTCAGAGGATGACATGTGTGGTTCTGAGCTACGTAGGACGCACCCCGTAAGCAGCACTTTCCCAAGAAGAAACAACCATTAGCATTCAGGGTTGTCACTCATCGGGCTTCTCATCCCCCTTGTGCCTCTCTACCTGGAAATTCCTGATTCAGTCCCCTATCATGCTCCAAACTCTAGGAACACCTGGCAAAACAAACTAACCCATGACAAATGGACCCCTGCTCTGCCTCATTTCTTTCTTCCGCCCAATTCAAATCACTTCACGCTTGCAGTGGAAGGGCTGGACACTGATTTTGCTTTACCTCCAGGTCCTGCGGGTAGAAATGGGAGAGAGGAGGTGCCAGATGTGTAATAATCCAGCCCCAGAGGCCAAGCTGGCCCCTGTTCTGAGAGGGATCGTGGGCATAGCCAAGTCTGCCATTCACTAAGACATGGGGTCCCCGGGGAGAACTTAGAATCCATCTGGTTTTGAACCAGAGTGTTGTCCCCCAAGCCCAATTTCAAGTTCGCATGCACACCTTGTATGCCCCACACCTGGTTGTGCACATGTGCACAGGCATATACACACCTGCATGAATAACCTATTGGGAACGCCACCTGTCAGGGAACAGACCCTGCTTTAGGGCCTCACCTGGAAATCTTCACTCTACCCCAGCTGGTGCGAAAACACCGCAAATAGTGGGTATTTCTGATCTTACCAAACTGCCCAAATACCTCATCTTTACGAAACAAAATACCAGCCAGCCACACTCGGGGTTATAAAGGGACAACCGCCCTAATGTCCCTTTCAAGGTCAACATCTATTATCAGTATGGGTTGAATTTCATAAGACAAAACAGCAACTTCGAAAAACACTCATATCCTTTTTTCTTTTCTCTTCTTTTCTTTTTGGTAGGTTCCACACCCAGCGTGGATCCCAACACAGGCTTTAAACTCATGACCCCAAGATCAAGACCTGAGTTGAGATCTAGAGTTTGATGCCTAACCGACTGAGCCGTCCAGGTGCCCCAAAGCCACTCATATTCTGAAACACATTTTGCATGATCCCATTTAACTTTCAGCAACTCCAGTACTTTTGTTTTCTAAAATGAAAAAAAAAAACTAGGCTGTATTATGAAGATGAACTTTTGCACAAGTACACTCACTTTCTTTTAAAAATACATCGCGGTGAGTGAAAAAAAAAACGGCCTGCTTTCCAACCTCTTCCTTCTAAACCTATTTTCTGAATAGAGTTGTTTGAAATAATCTCATTTCTATAAAGCCAAATATCTTACGATGATCAGACTTGACAATTACCACACAAGCAAACACAGACTCTTAGAAGGGCAACTTCAAAAGGATTTCTTCCCGCTGATGGCTGTTTGCCCACAAACAGAGAGGCTCCAGAAAGAGGCTCCAAGCTGCGCGGGCCACAGGAACTTCCAGCCCAGATTCTAATCACCGCTGCGCCAGGCAGTGTGAAGGCGATGGACGGGAGCAAGGAGACATGGTGCGTGTGGGATTTGGTGTGTCCTACAAATGAGGGAACACGGGTGTCTTCCCCAGAATCACATTCAGCACAGAGATGCTCTTGATATAGAAAGTAAGACAAGCTTTTTAACTCCTTGTCAAGGCTTCCTGACATCCACCACTTTCAGGAGGTCAAGAAATGTGTCCCCAGCTTCTGTTTTCTGTTCTCCTCCAGGGAACATGGTGAAGAATGGGGCCACCCAGCTGCCTTCTAGCACATCACACTTGGATGACTCCCATCCTCACTGGGGGTGCGGGGGATAGGGGCGGGGGGAGGGTGTTGGAGGGGAACATGTCCATTGCATTTGGACTCACAGGAAAGAAAAAAATCAATTTAACATAAAAGACACTCACGTATTTTTGCCTCTTTGCTATTCTGCAGAGGGTCTGTGGTATAGCTACATTGAAAAAGTTTTACATAATGAAGATTACTGAGGCATAAATCACATAGGTAAGAACTGAGATGTGTGACAGAGACGGGATCTACAGGCTAATTAAATTCAACAAGGGCTTCTGAAAAGACAACATGCCCACTAACCTTCCCAGGCTGATATTTTGTTTTTCAAGGGGCAGTAAGTGCAGAGTTGTCACGGTTGTAGAGGCCACAGTGTGATCCTTTAGCAAAACCTGAGGGGGGTCGAGGTGAAGATGAGATGCATGGATTTCTGTGTTGAATGGATGCCAGAGCCAAGATGCAAAGAATAGATAAGTTAGAGATTCGGAGGAACTAAATTTGAAGCCAGCCAGTAAAACGGATTGAACCTTATTACCTCTAGTCACTGAGAAATTCCCGAGACAGTTGGATGCAATTTGAAAAGGTCAGAAAAATATTTCCTGCACAGCATTACTGCTTCATGGTTTAAGGGTGTACATTTGTGAGATGCCAGCTCTAATCATTTTTATTGACTTTGCTTTCCAGAGACAGACAGACAGTCTGGGAAGCAAGACCACTAGATAAGAGAAAGGCCATCTTCTAAATGAAAATCTCTTGTATTTTGTTTTCTCACTTGTGACTGTGAACAATCCCAAATCTTGCCCATCAGAGGAGAAATCACACCACTTCATAGAAGAATGACGGGATGAAAAGAGAATCTAGGAAAGTACTGCTGCAATTTTCCTAAGGCGAGCTCTCTTAATTGCCATTTATTTAGCCTCTACTATATGCTAAGTATCGAAAGGTAAAGGATGCTGCGCTTTAATCCAAGTGTGAATATTTAAAATGAAACACCATAAAATACACCAGGGTGTGCAGGTTAATTTATTGTCAGCATTTCCTTTGAGGAATGGCTTCAGGAAAGAGAGAAATCCACAGGAAACATAAGAAGTAAATGAAACATATAAATATAGACTCAAGATATTGTTTTAATGAAGGCTCTGTGGGGATTAGAACCCTTCCGAATACAAAGAAAAAAAGATTTGTCATTTTACTTTAAATGCGACTTGCGTGCAGTTAGAACTTGTTAGCAAATACATTTGAGGGTCTTTTTTTTTTTTTTTTTTGGTATGCAATTAGAAGTCAGAACTGACTTTTCAGTATGGAATGGCATGATCCATTCTAACCCCGTGAAGGTTTAATTAACATCTGACTTTTCTGTCTATGAGGAGCCATGTGTTTCAGACGCAAACACAAGACTATTTACTCTCCTCTTGTTTAGCAGCGAGGCTGGAACTTTTTAATGGCCTGCAGACCCAACTGCATGCTTTCTCATGATGGTCTGGCTCCATGATGATGGCCTGGCTGCTCACTAGGGCTTTACAATCAGCAGGATGGCTTTTCTTATAGAAAACCTTCTTTCTGATCCATGCCAGGCCTCATGAGATTCAGGAGTATTAAATGATACCCTGCCATCCACAAGCCACCACTTCCAGCAACACAAGAAGCCAACCACAGAATGGCTTTGCATAATCTCAGGTACCCCCAAGACAAGTGGAAAAGCCGGCTCATTAGCCGGACATCTGAGTTCTTGGCAGGGAGGATAAAATATCCATCTTCCAAGTGACTTCTTCCTATCTTACCTGAATATATCTGGTATGGTTAGATTGGTATTGGTGGATTTAAAAAAACATTTTTTTTCACCTTGTACAACATAATAGCTTTAACCACAGAAAATGCTTATGGACACTTCATGATGGTACAGAAGTTCCGAGTGAATCACACTTAAAACTCAAGCTTTTCCACATCTTCATTTCATAAGCCCTGTGTTACTAGTGGAAAACGTACCTAATGTACACATCTTTTGACTTCCACTACCTAAGTTCTCCATGAGGAAGAATTTTAAGCATTTCCTCTAACCATTAATATCATTAATCACAACAATAATAACAATCCTAAAAGTAGTATTACGAGTAACAATAATAATGATAATAGAACTAGTGACTATTGGTTGAGCATTTACGAGGTGTGGGCACCATGCAAATGTATTGTCTCATTTAATCATCACAGCTAACTGAAGTAAAATAAAGGTGGTTTTTTTCTTTCTCTTCCCGTTATTAGCCATGAGGAGAATGAGGCTCAAGGAGAGCAAGAAACTCATCTGGGTCAGAAAACTAGAAAGTACTGATGTGGGACTCAGCTTCCAGGCTTACTTGATTCTAGTCCCTATTATTCAAAGCTGTGTGCTTTGAACCATGCCCCCTGAGCATTCACAGGCCCCAGGAGTGTCGCTCCTCACAGTTCCCAGCATTTCTGGAGTGATGTTGAACCAAATTTCATTGCTAAGATGGGCTGAGTCACGCCCACCAAACATTTGCTGACAGTGCACACAAGGCAGCCACCTTCCAGAGCTACAGGCTAACAGCTGGTGACAAACCCCCTTCCTGTCCTCATGGAATGCAGCACACATGAAGGGGAGCCTCCTTCACAGCAGCCTCCCTCATTGGCTGGAGAGGTTCACCTCCACCGAATAAATTTCGGAGCCCAACTGAACACAAATTGCTTTTCTATTTGAATTGTTTTCAAGAAGATGCATGAAAAATGTATTTTTTAAGACAGGTTAATTGGCTAATTTCTTATGTTGTGTGTGTGTGTGTGTGTGTGTGTTTATTGCAACCTACTCTCAAAGTACAACAACAATAACGATCTCTGTAAAGAAAAAATAAAACTGGAAGAAAACATCAAACTGGGTTATCATATGAAATTCCCCTTTACTGGATTCTTCCTGTGAGCAGAAACTCAGCTTCAGGCATTAATATCATTAGAATTAACTTTCTAGCAATGATGATAAGAAATGATGACATACAATTAAAATATTTATAGTATTTATAGCAGTAGAAGCAGTTACACCTCAGATGTCAAGATAATGAAAACAGCCTTTCCTTTCTCAACTCTGGATCAAACATAGCAATTTAGCAATTTCTAAAAACTCATTATTAGATTTTTATTTTAATTATTATTCCAACACTTCAATGTCACAATGTTAAATGCTTTGTGTACCTGGCTATCCTTCTCAAGAGGATTTTGGTAGCACGAGAACCCAAATGTCATCCTGGTCCATTTTCTTTGAATTACAGGAACCTCCAGAGTATATTCTTTCCTATATTGGGAGACAGTGTGGCTTAAATTTTTCTGAATAATTTTCAAAATCAAATTTGAAAGTTTTCATGAGAGATGATCCTCCCCGGTGGGTGATATGAAGCATAACCTAAGGGGAAAACATGAAAATAATTAGCATAAGATATATTAGCATATAGATGCCTTTGAAATAATAAACAGCAGAAAACCAAAACGCTTATCCTCGAAAGAAAGTTATGAGAAAATATGAAATTAATATACACTTCTCGCATGACAACCTCAGCCTGAAAGCTAAACAGAATATTCTCATTCAGGGAAGGGTGGGATGGCCAGGGAGATGGAGAAATAACACAAACCAGTTCTCCTATGCTCTGTCTTCTTCATCATCACCACATCAATATTCTCTCTTTACCATTACTCCATGCTACCCCTTTTCCTTTATAGACAGAAAACAAAACAAAACAAAACAAAACAACCCAGTAGGAAAACAAGTGTCTTCCTTTTACTTCTTCTGACAGCAACCACCAACTGGACAGATCCAATATTATTTCTCATTTTTCTCCCCTCCTTTAGCTAACTTTCGATCTTTCCGTAGATGGCATAAGAAATGCCAGGCACAGTAATTCACTTATCAAGAGGACTGAGAAGCTTCAGATGAAAGGGGGATGGTACTTAGCACTTGTTAACCATGGACCATAAACGCCACTGATTATTTTTAAATTTCGAGTTGGTACAGCCTCTCAAGGTAGTAAGCTTGCATATGTGGTGTGAAAGGAAGAATATGGCCTTTGGAAGCAAAACTCACTTAAAAATCTGATCTGGGTAACCTTGGAAAAATCCGTTAAACACAATTAGTTTGAGGGGTGCCTGGATGGCTCAGTTGGCTAAGTGACTCTTGGTTTTGGCTCAGATCATGATCTCAGGGTCCTGAGATTGAGTCCTGCATCGGGCTCCATGCTCAGTATGGAGTTCGCTTGGCCCTCTCCCTCTGTTCCTCTCTCTCTTAACTAAATAAAATCTTTAAAAGATGTAAAACAAAACAAAACAAAACCCATACTTAGCTTCATATTTCTCTTTCTACAAAATAGCAATGGTGTTGTCTAATTTCCAGATACTTGTGACACATAGAGGTTATATAATAAACACTTGGAATATAGTGGGGCTCAATAAAGACGGTCCCATTCCTTCATCAATGGTTTCAGGGAGAACTCCATAAATGTTTAAATTCTGGGATTTGGTAAGCCTCCTTTCCCATCCCCACTTCATATGTATGTAGACGAGTATATGGTCTAAAGACATTTATTAAGGATAAATGCCACAAAATAATATTTTGTTCTGGGTCCCTGGGCTCCAACCATACCTTAAAGTATCTGATACAGGTAATTGGACTGTCAAAACACAGTCAATGTCTCTATATCTGGATACTATTTACATTATTTCACTTCTTTTATTTTTTTTATTACTTAAAAAATTTTGTTTAAGATTTTATTTATTTATTCATGAGAATACACAGAGAGGAGAGAGAGAGAGGCAGAGACACAGGCAGAGGGAGAAGCAGGCTCTATGCAGGGAGCCGACGTGGGACTCCATCTGGAGTCTCCAGGATCACGCCCTGGGCCGAAGGTGGTGCCAAACCGCTGAGCCACCCGGGTTGCCCTTCACTTCTTTTAATATTTAGTTGATGACCACTTATATAGCATTTAGAACACTAAAAACGGGTCCTTTGCCAATAATACCATTTGCTTTTCTCAATTTGTTTTCAACTTTGAACTTTTGAGTGATGCTAATTACTTAACAAACGTTGTGTGTGTTGGTCTCTTAGCATATAAAGTGAGGAGGAAACGTTCTTTAAAAAAATATGGAACTCTGTAGAGATCTGAAACTCCAACTTGGTTTAAGTCACTTCATTCTCTTTCTGTGGAGCACAGATCTTGAATTTACCCTTTATTATCTAATACCTGCTTATATGTCCAGGAAAAAAAAAACAGCCATTGATTTCTTGAATGTTTGTATTCCCTCATCAATACATAGCACACTGCTGACACCTAGGAATGAGACTGGGATGGGGAAAACCCCTCCTGTATCTCTTTTTGACAAATACGTCACCTAGTTGAGTTTATGATAAGCATTTTGCTGAGAATGTTTTGGCTGCTTTGCATGAACCCAGACTATCCTATGTTTACTTTTTCCTGTTTAGACTTACCTGACTGACCATACGCCTTCAGGCAGACATCATTTTCAGGACACTCCTGCTGAATGTCCTTTAATCCTTCTCTTTTTTCTCCACTCGGGCCTAATAGGGCTTATGGCCCTTGAGGGCCAATTTAAAAGAGAAAATGTTTAGAAAGACACACCCTGGTAAATAAACCAAAAGCTAGTTTTCTTTGGCTTTTGGGATTTGAAAATATTTTGATTGCCTGCATGCTTTCTGAGAATGACTCCTTTGGCTATGAAGGAAAAGAGCCTATTACACAAATCAAATAAATACATATGTATACAGAAGGTAGTCTCAACGGTCTACCAGTCATATCACGGTTAAGGTAAAACAGGTTCTCTTCTGCAATTTCAAAGGGATTTGAGACTGTACCAATTTGTTCCCAAAGGATATTTTGACTTCTTACAGGGCCTAGTTTTAATGCTAATGTTGTGCAGATGTGTTTGTTCTATGTTGTTTTCAGAGTTTAAAACCATTTGAGGTGAGTTAGCAGGGAATGGGCAGGCCCGTCTTCCTGCAAACTCTAAGATCCTTTTCTGTTTTGTCGATATTCTCAAATATCTCAAATACAAAACGTCAAAAATCACAAAAAGGTACTTTGAAACTAACATCTCCTTGACTAAAAACCGAGGTGTGATGATTAAATTTCCCGCCAACACACAGGCATATTCTTCAAATACTCTCAATAAATAGGAAAACAAGTCGGCAAAAATAGCAGTTCATCTACCTCAGATATAAGCCCTTGGAGGATGAAGACGGCACTCAGATTCGGGGTGTATGATGGAAAAACAACAATGATTAGTTGATAACAATAATGATGACTAGGCATTATCTCTTTCAGCTCTACTTAAATCATCCTCTTCCATTTCCTACTTCCTCTTGCCAGGCAATGACTAAGCCTTTATACTGCACTCACAGACCGTCCTTCTTGTTAACTGGAATGGTTTGTCACCTGCTGAACTGGTGGTTCAATAAGAAACTGGCATATTCCCACTTCTCTTCCCATCCAACAACACAAATAATTTCTAAAAATCCACACCTCATTTATCTCTTCTTCAGCTTTAAAGCCATTAGACCTATTTACGTGGAGTCGTGGTAACATCACAGTATCAGACACATTAATGAACAGACCTGTTCATCCCTAAAATGTTTTCCTCATCAAATTCCATGACCTGAGCAACCAAGATGTCTTCAAGTAGGTAAATGGATAAATAAATGTGGTACATCCAGATAATGGAGTATTATTCAGTGCTAAAAAGAAATGAGCTACCAAGCCATGAAAAGCCATGGAGAGAACTCAAATGCAGATTATTAAGTGAAAGAAGCCAGTCTGAAAGGCTGTATACTGTTTGATTCCAAATGTATGATGCTCTGGAAAAGGCAAAACTGGACACAGAAACAAAATTGGTGTTTGCCAAAGGTGGGGTGAGGAGGGGGAAGAGGTTGAATAGGCAAAGCACAGAAGATTGATAGGGCAGTACAAATATTCTGTAGGATATTCGAATGATGGATAGATGTAATTATATTTTTGTCCAAACCCACAGAATGTACATCCCCAAGAGTGGACCGTAAGGTAAAGGTATGGACTTTGGGTGATTATGATGTGTCAGTGTAGGTTCATCCCCAGTAAAAAGCAACATACCATTCTAGTGAGTGATGTTGATAGTGGCTGTGCACGTGTGAAGCAGGGTCTCTCTGTACCTCCCTCTCAATTTTGTTGTAAACTGTAAAGTGCTCTAGAAAAATTAAGTCTTTAAAAAAAATGCCACGATCTGCCATATTTCTGGCCTTGTCATATTGCAGTCCTGATAAAAAAGCAAATATTCTTAGCTCTATACCCTGATTACCCACTTGCTTTTCAGACTGCTAGAAGAGCTTGGGGGCAGCTGCAAGCCAATGTCTGAGAGCCCTTTCCACAGTCAGCAGCTGGAGAGATACAGGAGAGAATGTCTACATTCCTTAAGGTCAGACTCAGTCACTGATTAGTTCAAAAATACTTTTTCCAAAATTTGTTCTCTGAAGGTGGGACACACATGCAGGTGTTATTAAAAATTCTCTAAAAAAAAAAAAAAAAAATTCTCTGCAGCACTAAAACTCATGTGGATCTCCCATTTATCTCTGTGATGTGCAATCTGAGAATCAGAATCTTGGATCTGTCCCACACTAGCAACATGATTTGTTTCCTCTGTACTTGCAATGTCAACTATGGAGGGTTTTGGGTAGAAGAAAACATAAGGGGAAGTGCTTTATAAACTGGTAAGTACTCTAAATATTGTGGGGGTGGGGGTTGAGACATAGTTATCATGGTGATGATGATGATGGTAGTGATGATGATGATGATGATGATGATGATAATCATAATTGTTACATGAAGACCAGTTGATTTCATAATATATGAAAAGGAAAGTATGAGGAAGCACATAGAGGAAGTACAATGACAAAGTCCAAGAGTGCAATTTAATAGAAACATAAGATTTTGTTTATCTGACCCAGAAGGGGAAAAATCACTAGCTCATTCAAAAGTTCTTGTGTCAAATGAATTTTTCCAAGTTTCTTCCAATGTACTTGAATATGATTACAGGTAATAGATGCCTAACAACAGATGTCATTTATTGGGGTTTGTTACCATATACTTATTATCGCTAAGCCTGTTGCATGAATGATCTCATTTAGATAGTAGGGGCAGGAACTGATATTGTACCGTATTAGGTAATACCGAGAATGTCTAATATAGAAATGCAAATTATATAAAAAGAACCAGCAGAGTTAGCCCCAAATAAGGCTATTTCATTTTTGAATGGGATTTCATGGAACTGATAAATTCAAGAGAAGGGATATAGGAAGAATGATTTGGGTACATCTGGACTGATGAGAAGAGGTATCAGAAAAGTGAGCTGGTAAAACAACATGGCTGCATGGATGGACAACAGGAAAGGTTTCAAGGAAATGTGCAGGTCAGGAACAAAATTCCCCATTCTTGATGAACAAGATTAAATCTCCCACCAACAAGTGTCCCTCTTGCTGTGGAACACTGTCCCCCCACTACACAAATCATCCCTGAAAGCTGTGCAATTCTTCCGAGGATTTGGTAGTCATTATATTCTCTGCAGTGTCTACTCCCTGATTGCCTCTGTGACTGGAGGTGATTTTCACCAATGTGTAGGGGATTTATAATTCTATTTTGGCTTCTCCATTTCTTCTGGCCCTCACCTGGGACAAAGCCTATACTACCCTTGGAGGGCTGTGCTCAGGTATGGAAACTAATCTTCAATTTTAATTTAACCAACCCCAATTGTGCAGACACGTTTGATGCTGAAAGTTCTCTAATGTGTCTCGATTTCAGGTCTAAATTTGTCACCATTTGCATCACTGAGAATGAAACCTGAGTATGAGTAAGCCAAGATGGACTCCCCAATACTCATTGTTTCCATGTGGCTTGACAATATGCTTTGGGGTTTGTTAACACAATATTTTAATCAGTACAGAAACCCAGAGTAGTTATTTACAGCATTTATCATCATTTTTCCCTTTCCACACAAGAGCAAGTAGGTGGGCAACTCACTGGAGAGAATATTACAGCATAAGAGAAGTGACTGCTTTTCCAGATTTCTACCTCTTAGAGTAAAATGGGAACACTTGCCCTTGCACCCCTGGTTACACTCAACAGTGTATTTAAGAAGAGCACAGAACTAACAGACTGTGGCTGTGGGATGATTTTGGCTAATCAAAAGGATCGATAAGTTCCTGAGATGATTTATTTTCAAACCCTGAAAGTAACCTCTGACAACACAGGAGATGTAGAAGAGCAGGCTGGTGGGTTCAAATCCTGGCTCTGTCTCATCAGAGTCTTTGTGCTTCAAATTCCCCAACCATAAACTAGGGAGAGTAACAGCCTCTACACTGAAGGCCCTTGTGAGTGCTCAGACCGGGACCTGGCACATAGCTAACCCCATGTCAGTGATGGGCATGACCATGACTATCACCACCATTATGCCCAATGAATCGGTTCATAGTTTCAGAGACAAAAGATCATGTCCACATCAAGCTGACTTTTAGCATGAGGGAGATTAAATGCCATTTCATTATCTCAGCAATAGCCAATTTATTCATTATCATACATAGAGTGCTTATTATGTGCCAAGCACTACAGTATTAAACAAGGCAGAAAAATTCCCTCTCCTTATAGAGTTTACATGGGGGGGTAGACAATAAAGAAATTAATAATATAATGTCTGTACTGATGAATACTATGGGGAAAACTAAAGGAAGGTGGAGAAATGCAGGGTGATCTTTACTCTGTCCCCATGTTCACCATATTTGACACAACAGCTCCCTGCAGGCCCTGCTTTTCCTCGGAAAGGAATTCTCAGGCTGACATTCTAAGGTAACTGCTTCACTGAAATCTCAACCATTTGGCTGCAACAAAAATAATCCAGCATATGAACGCATCCAGATAGACATATGTACACTGGTTTTCTGAAATGTAATGTGTATGTAATTTCCCGAATGGCTGGTTGTCACATCCATCTGGTCTTATTTCCATAGCACTTGAATGCACCACGAGGATATAAACCCTAAAAGCTAGAAAACAGAATTTAAATACCCAAACACATACGAGGTGTGTTTTCAAAAGCAGCAGACAAGCGAGCACTGTGGTAACTTCATTAACTTCTCTGCCACAGTTGAGAGTAGCTGAGACTCAGCATAAAGGCCACAGAACATAAAAGACATTCCACCGGCTGACCTCATTAAGTGGGTTTAAGACAAGCCTGGCGAGCTAATGACAAAAATCTACTTTGGAATTTCTGGACCTAAGAACACTGAAAAAGTCCAAATACACCAAAACTCGACCATGCCTGCTATCTGAAAAGGCGACAACCCAGTGTCAATTAGGTCCATGTGGTTCATGAATCAAACCCCAGGGATGGATGTTGCCCTATTCAACCACACTGAATAGCAAATCATGTTCTGTGTGTTTTTAGGTTTAGGCTCTGGTCCCATTTCCACTGTACAGATGTTGTAGGTTCCTAAATTAACAGTGGTCTCCAGGGAGATGCTCATCAGGCTGCATAAACTGAACAAAGGCCTCGCTGCCATCTAGATACCACACTGTTCTTTAGAAAACATTTTTGCTACTGTTTCCCCTTCTCTAAAAGACCTTTCCTATTTCTAAATTCTGTCAGCACCCAAGGGGTCTGGACCATGTTAGACTCTACTTACTTAAATGCCAGGTGGAATTCTCTGGTTGCTCTAGGAGTGTGTCCACTCCCAACTACTTTTACATCCCTTGAGTGGAGGAGGCACTCCCTTTCATGAAGTGACAGCATGTGTGTATGCCCCACGCAAAGGAAAACCCCTCACAAATACCGTCAACCTTATAGCAATCTTATCATCACCTGAATTTTATAGATGAGCAAGCTGAAGACTCAGAGAATTCACCCTACCTCAGGCCATCTGATTTCAGAGACCACATTTGTATTCCACCCCCAATGCAGGGAGGAATAAATGCTTGTTGAATGAATATGTAAATGAAAAATAAGGGTATTTTTTATACCCTTAGGATGAAAGGAGGAAGAATCTGCCACTTAAACTATATCCTGTTGCAACAGTAGGTATACAATGACAGGATAGTTATTCAAAGTCTTTGGGGGCATTGTGTCTTATACTTTCTAGATTCCTATGATACATTTGTTTTGCAATGCAAAACATTTGTTAAATATTTGTGGAATCGGTGAAATATTTTAACCCAACATAACAAACAGCACCTGAATGAAATGATTTCCTTGGATCATTTGCCTTTTCCTGATACTAGCTCTTTATATGTAGGAAGAATGGATTTTTTCTAAAATCTGGCTCTTGGTGCTAATTGCTTAAGACATCCCTAGACATGCACCCAGGTTTCCACCTCTGGGCTTTGGGCCAGGCCTGAGGGAGACCTAAATTCCTGGTCCCAGCTTTTCAAACGATAGCTCACCTCATTTCCACAAAAGTCCTAGTAGTAACGGTGGAAATAACAATCTTTAACTACTGTGAACAAGTCAATGAGTCAGAGCATCTTCACATATGTTTATTGAGGGGAAACAAATTCCACTCCACCTGTCAAAACCTGGATGATATCCTGAATTTCACAATATATGGTATCCCTGGGCCCTACACTTAAATGTAGTGATATTTACATAGGATGTCACTCTGTTAATGTGTGGAGAAACAGCATTATTAGCTTCTTTTTCCCAAACAGTCCAGAAAGTCTCTGAGTATCTACCTTCATTTCTTCCCTGTCCCTCGCTGTAGTAGTAAGTGACACTAGGGAAGTCCCTGCATAGCTCATTTATAAAATAAGAAGAACATAATGTCACTTGTCCCATCTCGTTACTGTGAAGATTACATATAATAACGTGTACAGAACTATTTTTGAGCCATGAAACATTACACAGCTGTAAGACATTATTAGAAAAGAAGGAAAGTACGCTCGTGTATAACATGCCTTGAGCAGCCAGGTGTTTAATTTAAATCTTATGTTAATGATACGTGTATGTGTAAAAACACACATGCATACAGCTACCCCTGGGACAAAATGAACCTGTATATATACTGGTGGGAAATTTGAATCACTTTACTGCATAATACTTCAAGAGCTAATGAATGCCACATTAGGAAAACTTCTCTATCTCTGTTGTTTGATGCAGAGCTACTGTGTTTTAAAAAGTAATTGTATCTACTATTTATTAAGTGTCAACTCAAAGACAGGCATTGGGTTAAGGTGTTGATACACACTGTGTGGTTTATTCATTGTAGCGCCACTCTAAGTAGGTATTATTATCTCTCCATTCCATATGAGTAAACCATGGCCCAAAAGAATTAAGAAATGCCCCCAAGGTCACACTGCTGGCAAATGACAAAGGCAAAATCTGCATTCAGGTCTGCCTGTTTACAAAGCTTGGCTTACCAAGTCAAATCCTATTCATCTGAAATTTGCATTGATTCAAGTATAGCATATGTTATGCTTCTCTGAGAGTGAATTCAAATGAATTCACTTTACCCTTTGTAAAATGTTCAAATGATCAAAAATGTGCAAGTTTTTCAGAATAATAAGGGGTTTAAAACATTTTTTTACACACATCTTTAGAGGGTTTACAATTGCTGGGTCAGGTAATGCATGGTATCTCATAACTTAGATTGCTGAGTTATGAATGGGGTTAATGACCATGAGTTTTACTTACTGATCCCCACAGTTCACTAGAGACCTCGCAAGAGTGCTCCTACTGTGTGCATACCACTTCTCCTGTGGTAGAGCTACATGAAGGTGCAGGAGAAGGTTTAACAAAGAAGCAAAAGATATCCCTCAGGAAGTCTACAATCTACCCTTTTGAAAAGAAACCAGCAAACACGAAGCAGCCAAAGAGTCAAATTAATCTTAAAATACATTAGCAATACTTAGAAGTAATAAAACCAAATCAAAATTTCTTCAAAGGATTAAGTCTCTCAGCCTTTAACTCAGTCTGACCTGCTTCCCCCACATGCCAATTAGAGTTCAAAGAAAAGATTCATACACTTCATTTACAGATCTATTGAACCCTGGGCACAAGTGATAAATCCTTAATAAGTCAGAAAGATAGCTATATTTATTCTTAAAATTAACTAATTTGCACACAGAGGTTAAGTGATTTGCCTAAAGACAATTCACTGGAATGTCTGATAAAACTCCATAACTAATTCCATTTCACATTTTACATCGCTGACCTGTTTTCTTATTTTAAGGTAACTGTGTAGAAATGCTAACATGTGTCAGCAAGATTATAGAAAAGATTCTGACACCAAACAAGTTCACCTCTTCACAAAGAGACAAACAACAAACAAAAATTTTTACTAAAACATCTAGGGAATCTCATGAAGAGCAAAGAGTGCCCCAAACATCACTTGGAATAGAAGACATGACTGAACTTTGCAGGGAGAACTTTCCTTCTTTTCTCTGTGCTCTAAAAGCAGACATACATTTATTTAGCAGTCGCTTTCATGAACACAGCAGCAAAAAGTAAATATACCTAATGACCAAACTGGTTGGCAGACTCTAGTGTCTACACTCAACTCTTCATTTAGGTGATTTTTATGAATGTATTTAAACACACACACATGTTTTGGTTTTTTAACAATGAACTCCCTGAGACTATCCACAGAACATGTGGCAAGCTACTTTTAGCTACTGGGAAATAAAATGCTTCAAGTTTTCAAAAATAAAAATATTTCAAGAATAAAGGAATTTGGCAATAAGCATTTTTGAAGAGACTAATGCTAGAATGATCATCGAAGGTGAGAAAATTCTGAAGGTGATTATTCAAAGCATACTATTAAATAACCATAATTTTATTACACATAAATTTTATTTTAAAAATGCTGGGATTAGCGTCACTGATTAGACAGCAAATACCAATCATATGCTACAACTGGTGTTGATACAGAAAATGGAAGACCAACGGTCCAAGCAGGACTTATGTTCGGTTTTTCTACTTTGATTTAAGCTATTTCAAGGACTCCATGGTTTCCTGGGTCAGTTCATGGTATTTTAGCGTTTTTGTAGCCAAAATAATGAGAACAGAATCATTTCGACAAATTCCTTATGTTTAGTATTAGATTCCATTGTAATTTTGCTGGATCTAAACCTATCTTTGAGAACCCAAATGACACAAAACTTTGGGGATAGAAATTAGCATAATTGAAATAATTCAATTTTTGGTAATTATAATTCTCACTTAAACCTAAATTAAATATGCCAAACTATAATTACGTTCAAATTTGCATCATGAAAATTATCCCCATTTTGCTCATGGCATCTTAAAATATCTAATAAGGGATCTTAAACTCTTAAGTTTGAGTCAAGAGGCCTTATTTTCACAGCCTTTGGGAAGAGACTTATTATGTATTAAGCACAGTTATACAGCCTCTTGGGAATGGGAGGATGGGTCTATTATTCTTTGTGATATGATGTGCAGGATTTGTACTATAATCTTTGGGTACCTCTAAGTTAAATTGCCATTAATGAGCACTGAGTGCCACAGCAGACAGTAAAAGATTAATGCTTTCATTGGAGAGAAACTTTAAGCAAAGCAGGTCATGCTTTAGGACACTGGTAATGGGAATCAAAGACACAGTAACAGCTGTAATACTTTAAAACTGGGCACTTCAAAATAAGTATGGCTTTGCTACCCATCTTTAGGTGACTGAAGATGAGCGACAACATCAAGGCAACGAGAACTTACTTTTTAGTGCTGCAAACAGCTCATTGATTCCTAAGAATCCCATGATCAAATTATTATTATTAGTTATTTGGGATGTAAAAAAAAAAATCCCTAAAATACTACTCACTGGAAGCTAACTAACCTTTCTACTACTGGACTTCATTAAATTAACCAGTTGATGTGGTTAAATTTGCAAGGTGGTTTATTTATCTTCATCTTTGGGACAGTGGGTGGATGTAATCTGGGAATATATTGGCCAAGAAATAGATGAGTCTGGATGTGCAGGGCTGGCACACTGTCAAAGCACACGATGAGTTTCTTACAAAAAAAAACATATGAATATATCACCAGTTGAGTAAAATATTCACATTAATACAGGAATAAGGCAGAAGAACCCTGGCTGACATCCCATCTGTTCTTACGAATTAAATTTAGAAATCATATGTAATATAGACATTTCTGTCTGAATATCATAAAACCCTGACACATCTAGGCTTTCATTAGAAAGCTCCACGATGTGACTTGAATAACAATCTGTCTTAGCTAATTAGTATTTTCAGTTTAGCATATTCACTTCCAGACATATTGCTGTTTGCACATGGTAATTTAGGTAAACAGATACCATCCACAGCTGCATCAATTAACACTGCTAATCAAAACTGAATTCAGGTAATTAGGCACATTTATGCAAAAAATGTGTAATTTTGGAGAAAAGCTAGATTCTTCAGTAATATGTCAATAAGTAAAAAAATCTCCTTTTGCTTATGAAGATGAAGAATGAGGGGAAAGAAATCATCATTAATATATACATCATGCAGACAGAGTAAAAATCCCTAAATTAAATCTCAAACTTTAATCGGTCTGTATTTTCAGAAATTGGATATTTTTCATAAATGTTTCTCTCAATGTTTCCACATAGTGAAGTTGATTCACATCTGCCTAAGGATTTAATCATCATTAAGCAGGACTCAAATGGTTAATGAATTCTCAAGTATTTATATATTTAGAAGAGATGTTGGTCAAACTTGCTCTTCCATCTTGCTTAGTCTTTCTTAGGGAAACATGCTCTCAGTAGATCTCCTTTTCTTACACACTTTACTGTTCTCTGCTACAAAGGACTTTCATTTGCCATTAAAATCACAATAGAAATTTCTAATTTTCCTGCAAATACTCTCCCATCTCTCCCCTATTCTACACAATGCCCTCTAGTTGCCAGTTGCCTTTTCATTCATTTTCAAAACGAATATTGCGAATCATTTTCTTGTTTTCCTAAAAAAAGAAACCTATCTGGTAATTTTGATTAGATATTCTAGTCAGTTCAGAAAAACTAGTTTAGCTGTTGATAAGTTATCAGTAACCAGTAACTAAAAATGCAGGGTGGGAGGAAATTAGGCTTAGAGTTAAAGCTAAAGAAAAGGAAACAATTGGGTCATTTTCAAAAGCATTCTACAGTAGGTATGGGAATCTATCTATCATCTCAATTTCTCCTTTCTCTTTTCTGACTTTGAAACTTAGATTTATTTCTTAGTGCAAACCCCAGGACTTTATAATGAAATATTGAGTTCAGTGTCCCTAATTTTATTTTAATGGTAATAGTCACAATTCAGTTTAACAAACATTTCCTTGATACCTTCCATGTTTCAGGCACTCTCCTAGGCCCTTGTGGACAGATACAGGATGGCTTTAGATTCACAGACCAAAAGAATCAACTTTTTAAAAGTGGACCAAGACTCCAACTGAAAATTGATCTGTCAATTCCAAACTTTTGGAACTTCTTATCCTAATTTTGCAAAGGTTTACTTTTTGTCTAACCCCTACTAATTCTTTTGTTCTCATAATAGATCAGGAAATGAGAACCAAAATTGTTTTTGCCAAATAGCATGTTATCTTTCTCTCATATTGCAGTAACTTCATATAACCTGTATTTTTGTGTATATATATTTATCAACAAGATTTTTCCCACATATTTCCTTAAACTCATTTGGCATAAGCAACTGGATAATTCCCAATGGAATAGAAATATAACAGACCCCTGTGCTTATATCCAGTTTCAAGAGCAGGCATCATCAAACATGGTGGCACATTTATCAATGGTTGTTAAACTGCTCAACCAATGAAAATGTGTGAGACAAGTCAGGGATACCTCTGACTTTGACTCAAACAGAATTATTTATGAATTTCAAATGAAAGATATGCTAAATACTTACATTTTTAAAGATTAAAAAAAAAAAGCCTAATGGCTGACTTCCAATGAACTAAATAATATTTGGGGAGGGCAATTTTTAGTGTCTCTGAAATAAGTGAAGTTCATTGCATGGATGTGCCAGTGAATAATCTGTCATTCTAAAGCACTTTTGTTCCTTAGGAGTGAATCAAGGGAGAGCCAATTCTTCCCTTGTATGTAGTTCCTGCAATTTAGTAAATTCCTTTGTGTGAGGAAAGAGTTTATATTAATCTAAAACCCCTGTGCTCACAGGCACCCAAAATTTTAGCAACGTGGAAAACAGATATGGCAACACTAGCTCTGATGAAGAAGGCCTTGAAATATGGCACCAGCTCCCAACCCAGTCAAATCACTCTCCACCCTCAGTCTCAGTTTCTGGTTCATAAAACATGGCTCATGGACCCACCTCACTGTGTTGTAGGGAATACCTGGTACATAGAAGGTGCCCAAATCATTCTTGTCAAAACCCAATGCAGATTAGTCAGTTATAGGTCCAGAAATACTAATGCTAAACTCAGATTAGTCAAAGTTATTTCATCAAGCAGTTCTCCATATTCCACAGTAATATGTAGAGGTGGTGCTAATATAAGTAGCATGGAATACATCAATAGGCCACATGCCACTTCATTAGGTTGCCTTCCAATTCACCTGAAAACTAATTCTATGGAGCTTTCACAATTACCTGGAAAGTTAGCATCAGGGCATTTATTGTGTTTAGAGTATCTTTATTATTTTGTCAAACAAATTCCTAGAAAAAAATTCACTTGACCAATATTAACCAAATACTTTTATTCTAGAAGTACTGTCTGTTGAGGAGAGTAACATTTTGAAAAATTCAGACAACTTCTTGACCATTAGTGATTTTAAAAACCTTGAAAATCCTTGCATTTGCCACTTATCTCTGTTTGGCACCACAAAATGGCTCATAGTACATCTAGTCTTAATTTTTGTGGAATTAAATTGTTGATTCACAAACCACACAATATGCAATGAATAAAATGACACCACTGGTCACTCTCTGACCAGTCTATTTTTTTAAACGCAAGGACTCTCACTAAAATATGTGGCCCAAGAAAATACCAAATGGATTAATTTTGCTTGTTAATGGTAAAGAATGTTATTCCAGCCATAAGAGAAAATGTCAGGTCTGGGACTGGGTGGATTAGAGGGGAACAGATTGCCAGAGACAAAGGCAACAAAGAAATAAAAATGTCTTCTAAATACACTGAAGCAAAACAAATGATTGGATTTGGGATTTAACAAAATCTAATCTTATTTGCCTCTGCTCTTTCAGCACGTCTTTTCTCTATGCTAAGACAATATGAATCTCACCCTCTCAAGCCATGATTTTCTTTTATGGGAGAGATTGCTGGTAACTAATGGCATTGCATAGAAGATATTATCAGTAGGTTGGCATATTCGTTTTTTTATGCTTAGAGGATGTTGTATTTACAATAAATTTTAATGCTCCCGATTATTTTCATTCAGCTCTGGTAAGAGGTAAAATGAGAATAATCAAATTAGAGGAGATTATTGAATTACAGCTGAAGAATGAATAGTGCTTATTTTAGAGATTTAGTTTAGCAGTAGTGTTTGGGTTTTTTTTTTTTTTTTTCTTTCTTTCTTTTTGGCGAAGTGTCTCTAACAAGAAAACAAGTATTATCATGGAACAACTGGATTTTTTTTTTAAGTTGGACATTTAATGTACCTAAACTAAAGCTGATAATCTACACTTTATCAGGCAAGGTACAGGACAACATATTTGTTTACAGCTTATGGTTGAATACTAGCCCCATGATTAAGAATTAGGAAATTATCTTTATAGCAGACAGATCTTAGTCAAACAGATTATTAATCTATGCTGCAAGGTATCATCCAGCTCTTTAGAGGATGCCAGAGTCACTTTGCCAGCTGAATTCTCTCTCACTCTATCACAGGATTTTCATCTTTGACTTCCTCATAGGCCTGGAGTAGAAGCCTATCTTTCAGAAAAAAATTGTTAAAAAAGGTACATGAAAAGCTTGTGCAAAAATAAACCAAAGCACCTCAGGCTTCTTAATTTTTACACTATAATATTTGGGACTTTTGTACCTTGACATGTTCAGAGTAAATGCTTTGATGAAAAGAGAGAGAAGTAAATTACATATAGAATGAAGAGAACTCATATTATCATTTTAATAATCCACAGACACATAAAAGGAAGATGTGTTCATTATGTGATGGGACTTAAAAAAGACCACCGACCTTGTAATAAAAAAATTTAACACGATATGAAAAAATGGAAACAGTTTTTTGAAGTGATGTGAATATGCAACTTTTCACAAGGGCATCTTGAAAAATTTAACAAAGAAAAATAAAACCCAACCATTATGTGACTTTGTAAATAACGAGAGCTTGCTCCTCTTATAATATTTTTGGACTTCATATAAGATGCTGAATATATTTATAGACTCTCAGAGATTACAGGCAATGAAATTCTAAATGTTGGAAATAATCAACTTTTACAAACAGCTTCATAAGCAACCGTACCACAAAGCCCCCATTTTCAGGAGACATCATACAGATTTAACACGGATATAATATGCAGTTTAGGTGGCTGCCAGTGGATTAGAATAAAGATGTCACTGTTATTTATTTCTAACCTCTTCAGGATATTTCTAGATTGGTTTTTCTATTGAGAGCACGCATTTTCAGTGTGTGGAGATTGCCTTCAGGCTCCCTGCTTTTTGCGAGGTGGTGGTTTTGATGTTTTGATGGGGGGAGGAATGCCTGAGACTCTTCCACGTGCTCCCAATTATCTACACATTATCCCATGTTTCCTGCCACTGGGATGCTCTCTCCAGAGCTATGATCTTTCCAAAGCATCATCCCATTCAGATGTGCAAAAATGAAAATTAAAATAGGAGGGTTTTTTATTATTATTATTTGAATGACATACGACCTGCTTAATGTTTGCATTTAAATTGGCCAGAATAATTCAGCTCTGGCTTTTAATTTCAGAAGGGTTAATCACCCTAACAAAGGTCAATCAAACTTTAATCTTCAATAAAATTGCTACAGCCCCAATCACCTGCAGGACATTTATTATATTCCTATTTCCATGCGAAAGAATGCACTGCTTTCATTATGCATCACTAATCTTCTAACTCTTTACATTAGCACATTTTACCAAAAATATTAATTCCTTTGAAACTCTGACAAGAGTTCATTTCTACACATCTCAGGAGATAATCCTGTTTAAAAGAACGGGTGCATCAGCTGTGAACCACTTTCCTGGCTCTTTCTAATCCTCATAGACCTTCGCTGCTCCAACTGAGTTCTTACAATAGGAAATCTCAATGACACAAAATGTTATGGAGGTTTAGGTTAAAACAACATTATATCATTTTAGGAACTTAATCCCCCCTATTGTCTGTGATTATGCCATTCATCTCCTTGTTTCTATCCATAATGTTTACGGTGTTCAAAAGTTATTGATTTGGAGGAAGCAAATGTTAACCATATTTGAATAGCAGCAGAAAGACTTAAATTCATTAATTTGTTCACTCGATAAATATATATTGAGTGCCTATTATGTACCACTTACCAGGAGGGGAGAAATGCAAAGTCAAATGAAAAAAAAAAGAGAGTCTCTCTCATGAGAATAACACTCTCTTCTGAAAATAACATCCAGAATATAACAAAATAATATCTTAAGCCTTCACATTCAGCTTTTCTTATCAATGTCATTAAATTTTAGGGAAGATTGGAAATGTGTTGAGTCAAATTTTAACCAAAATTTCAACAGACAGTATTTTTCTATTATTTGGACACTTAAAGGGTTTAAAATTCACGATCCCATAAATGGCCCATTTTTAAAATTTGAGAACATGAAATTTGATTCTTATATTTATGAATATATTCAGAGTATCTAGTCTCCCATGAGTAGGAATAAAGCCATGAGAAAGTTTAAATAGGCATTAAAAATATGCATTGTTATGTATTACCTTGTTTCCAAATATTATTTCATTATGTTTAAAAACTGCTATTAACACACACAACGAATGGCATGGGTAAAAATAAATAAATAAATAAAACATTGCTTTATTTATGCCATGATATAGTGATCTGCATGACCGCAGAGGGAAAGTAAAAAACCTCAGTGTAAGTCCCAATTATACTGCAAATCAATTGCTTTGGTATTCCAGCAGTGGTGTGACACAGCATAAACAGCCCAAACTCTACCTTCTGCATATTTTTTTTTGAGAAACCTTCCTCTCTATGTCTTTGTACTCAGAGGAAGCACACAGGCATATATATATACACAGAGGCACATGCTCCTCCTCATCAATATTCAAGTTCATTAATTAGCAATATGTGATGGCTGTAATTTGGGAAACTCCCCAGAGCCTGAATATTCAATCAAGCAAAGCAAATCACAGTGAAAAGAAAATACAGGTATGACAGTCAATGGCCAGACTGGCATTGAGGAATAGCACATAATTTTAAGACATGCTAGTCTTTCTAAATGTTAAAAAAAAAAAAAAAAACCCAATTACTTTGACGAAAGTCAAGACCCCAGCCTTCCTTCCCCCTGCTTTGAGCATTTCTTAAAACTGAAATAGAACCTCTACATCTTCTATAGCTATACATGCTTTTTTCACTCCCATAACGAGGTTGACACAATAGAATAAAGTAGAGAAATGGCTTTTATTGTTGAGAGAAATAAATCCAATGTTACACGATATAAAATGTTCAATTGATATTTGTTAACAGTTATTCTGAAAACTGATGAAGATTAGATACAATGACAGTCAAAACATTGCTTTATATTTCTATTCTGTATCAAAAGCCATTTTATTATATTTCTGAATTTCCAGATTTGGAAAAAAAAACAAACAAAGCTTTCAGAGAATATGCTGTAAATGCTCAAGATGCATATGGATCTTTTTAGGAATCATTTTCATCACAAAAGAAAAAATAAAAACGAACCCACAAGCCACCGAACAAAAACCTTAATAAGAAAGCTCAGGTGTGGAATTATGAAAACAAAACAAAACAACCCACAACAAACATACCTTTGGCTGAACAAGTTCACAATTTCTTGTCTTGCTTATACAGCTTTGCCATTCCACCTTGAGCAAAAGTCAACTCCGTGTCCCTTGTGATCTTTGTGACAATGCCATCATATCACTGGCAAATTTTTCGATTAAACTTTGCAGATGTAGTAGCAACTTTGTTAATTATGATATTAGCCAGCTGGCGGGTACAATCAGTCAACCGCTGTAAGAAAGCCAGACAAAGAGACATCTAATCATTGCAACCAGAGCAGATAAATTTTGTTCCTTTCTCATACGTGTCACAGATTCTATCCCTTCTGACCCTCTCCTCAGCCATCGACTGTCAAATTTAGATTCTGCGAGCTCCCAGCTTCCCTTTATCCCTGCCTTAGATCTGAAACTCCTGGTTATCAGGAAGACACGCGTCACCAGCTGTCTCCGAGCAGGAAAGCAATCAGGTGAATACTACTTATTATCTTGCATTGCTTTCTGAGGAGTGACAAGATTGATTTGGGACCTAGAATACATTCAGATCTCAGACATGTAGTTCCTAGGGTTTTGAGTTCAAACAGTAGGGTATGTGTAAAGTTGCAACAGAGAGTAGTACTTCAACCCCAGTGTTAAGGATATGGGATATTAGAAATTGAAAGAGAATGAAAAAAAATCTATCAGAATTCTTTTTTCAGATGCCTTTGTATTTTCTTTTCCACATCAAGGTTACCTTGGTAATAATGTCTATGGACAGACTGCCACCCAGCAGAGCCAGCTTCATGCCTCAGTAACTTTAAGTCGACCCACAGAAACAGGATTCTGACATTATGAAGTTGTCTCCACCCATCTCCTTTTCATCAAGAAGAGTACTCTATAAATTCCCATTCCTGGAACTTATCCTCACATAGAAGTTGATATCAAATGTATAGAGAATAACGTGACAAACTGATTTGGGCATGGCAGCCAAGAGTAACTTATACCACTTTAGACAAAGAGACAGATGTCTTTACATCCTAATATAAATTTTTCCTTCAAAAAAATCAGTCTACTCAAACCATATAGAACTGTGATTGGTAGATATACACACATATACGTTCATGAATTTACTGAAATTGAAACGCATATTGGTAACACACATACTAACATTCCCATAAAATGACATTATAATATCTTTTTAAAGTGAAACATTCAGTTGGCCAGTGAAGAGTTTGATCTGCATGGTTAGCCATTAAACCAATGTAATATTTACTAAACGATTATTTTTCCCCAATGAAATGTTTCAACATCAGTGAAGTAATAACACTTATGCTGCAGACTTTTAAAAAGAATAATATATAACATGATGACAAAATTATATTCATCAACAAATTAGTAGGTCTTTCGGGGATGGAAGAATTTAGTGAAAAGTTAAAATGCAATTTGAATTACATTTTAAATAGGAATCCTATATATTTGGCTTCCAAAAGGGACCAAACAGTTCTCTACCTGTGAAAATTGCAGGTACAGTACACTATTTTAATAAATCATGGTATGTATCCTAAATTTACATTTTATTTTCACATGAGGATGTTCCTGTAATGGAAGGTCCAAAGTCCCTGCACTTGGTTTATTTAGCATGAAGTGCTGAAAAGATAAATGTATTTAGATGCAATCTAAGCTATATACAACAGGGATAAGATGATGTAGGGATCCCCAAAACTACAGAGCAAGATACTTTCATTCCAGGAAGATAAAAGGGTTCCTTAAATCCTATCAACAGAGATGAGAGGGGAAACATATGCTTCCAGAAATTCTCAGACATTTTATCTATGTATATGTCTTTCTGAAAATAAAATATTCTCTATCCTTGGTGTCTGGGGCTGCGTTTAAGAAATATGTCAGGATCCATGAAAGCAAAAGAACAAAGGACTCAAAAATGTTAGAGGTTGAGGGTGTCGTGTGGCATAGTCTCAAGGACAACAACAACAACAAAAATCTTAGACCTGACTTTTAGTGATACTCTGTTAGGAAAGGATCTGGGCTGTCACCTTCATCATTACAGACTTGGTGACCACCATGTGGCCTGGCACGTGGTAGCTTCTCAAGAAGTGCACACTGATGGAGAATGAATACTTTTTTTGCACACATCAGCCTCCCCAAGGCCCAATTTACCCATTTTAAACTTAATGCCAAAAAAAAAAAAAATCACTCTTTAGGCCTCATGTTGGTCACTATATATCAATTATCATATATTCATTCAAAATTGTATCTTTAAAATAACAAAAAAACAATTCAGACCTGCAAAGAGTTCGAGATATAATTTTTCTTAAGATTCCAAAATAAATGTTTCAATGTTGTTCACTATTTGCTCCTGTGAAAACAAGTCTAACTCAGAAAGTTCCAATGAGTCAAAAGCTTTTTATTCTTTGACTGAAAGACTTTTTCCCAGGAAATTCAAAGAAGATAAAATATACCACTTATGTAGAGTTTTTCATCGCCGTTGTATCTGTAAGAGAAAATGAAAACAATCTAATATTCCCAAAGAGGAAAATTATTAAATAAATTACAGCAATTACTTGTAGGCAGTCATTACATGAGAATGGGGATGGCTGAGAAAATTAACTTCTTATGACTATAGTGAATGAAAAAAGCAGAATAGGGATTGTTTATATACTGATAACTGAGTACATCTGGACAGAGACTGGAAGGAAAAATGCCCAAAGAGGAAATATGTTCTATGGGACTAGAAAGTGTTCTCTTCTTGCATAGCCGCTTGCTTTGACAGCATTAAAGTTGTTAATCTCAAAAAGTCTGAAAAAGAGCCCCCATCTGTAAAATGGGAACAACAAGAATAATAGCCTCCTGATAGAGCTTTGGTATTCACTCAGATAATGCATATAAAACCTTTTGCATCTTTCCTGCGGTGAGCACTCACTACATATCATAGTATCTTTACTATGAGCCCCACATAAGTGGTCCTCACACATTGATCTATACAACATCTTTTATTTTTGTCTATGAAACATCACCAAAGAGTCGCTGAATTAAACGGCACAATCTAAAACACGGAAAACTAGCACAGAAATATGGCCTAGGTGATAAAATTGATTTATAAAATCATAACAACGGTAATAATTTCAGATGTACAACACGTGGATTTGAGAATTCTATATGTTACTCAGTTCTCACCCTGAGCACAGTCACCATCGGTCACCACACAAGCAAATATGACACTGTATGGCAAATACACGTCAATGAAAACCTAATGGCAATAATAATAATAACAGATAAACATGACTTCAGTTACAAATTATACTTTGTATTAGACTTACAAGACCTCTCTTATTTTAGAAGACCTCCGTGTCCCAGTTCTGACTTGGGACACGCCAGGCAAGCAGCAGCCCTGCTGGGAATAGTGGAGTGGAAACAGGAGAAACGGACCCGGAGGAGTTTCATGCTCTTCCTTCTATTTTCCAACATGGTACCTGCTGATCTCTGCTCCCTGTGGGCACAAATTCTGACTATTTCTGCTCCCTATGGGCACAAATTCTGACTCGGAGCAGCATTGCCTAAGCTGCTCTTTCTCTAGGGATGACAGGGCCACACCTCACAACAGGTTATTCTATAAATGCAATGCACAGGTGTGGACTTTTGTGCAGATGGAAACAGTGAGAACAAGGCAATCTAGACTTGGAAACGCCCTCTCTGCAGAGAAGTGTAGATAAGTATTCACCACGGATCCACACGGACCAGTAAATCCTACTTATGCTTTTATCCATGTACCACCAACCAGCTTCTGTTGGCCCTCACAACATGCCTTCTGGTCACTTGAATGTGTTTAATTAAATCTCACACACATGTTTGTTTTATTTCTGCTTCTGGCCCGCTGGATGTAGAACCAAATGCCTACTTCTCCTCTCTATTGCACCGTGGTGTCACGGGGCAGAGAGCCTGCTTCCATTCCATTCCTGGCCCCTCACTTACCAGCTCTGGGACTTTGGGCAAGTTACCAAATTTCATTAAGACTGTTTAGGGATCCCTGGGTGGCTCAGCGGTTTGGCGCCTGCCTTTGGCCCAGGGCATGATCTTGGAGACCTGGGATCGAGTCCCATGTCAGGCTCCCTGCATGGAGCCTGCTTTTCCCTCTGCCTGTGTCTCTGCCTCTCTCTCTCCCTTTCATGAATAAATAAATTTTTAAAATCTTAAAAAAAAAAAAACTGTTTAAAACAGTAACACCACCTTGTAACACTGTTGTGAAGATTAAATTATACATCAATGGCTCAGCACACAGTAGGCATTCGATAAAGGCTCTGCCATTGCTGAAGTAGCAGGGGAATCACTGGGAAGCAACAGAATTCTGCCATAGGAGTAAGAGACCCGCAATCAAGCTTCTTGGGTAAATTTAGATCCTGGTTTTCTCACTTCAATGACTAAAACCAACAATGAAATAATAATAGTAATAATAACTTCCCCATTAGAGTTGTAAAACTTAAATGACTACTGCAAAGTACTTACCACATAGTAAATAATGTTTGCAAATATTATTATTATTCTGCCTACTGTGCTAATTGGTTATTTCTTCCCTATTGCTTAACTATTGTCTAGTAAGAACAAATAAGGACTTTGAATGTGACAACCTCACGATACATATATTCACAGAGGTCCATATTCATACTGCACCACTATTTGCAAAAGCAAAAGCCTGCAAATGATCCAAAAGTCATCAAAGGTAAGCGGTTAAAGAAGGTTATATTCATACTGTGGAATGCCAGGCAGCCATTAAAATGAATGAAAAAGTACTGATATGAAATTATTTCTAAGATCCATCTTAAGAGAAGGAAGAATGGTGCAGCAAGGTGTACCATATGTTACCGTTTTATTTAATAGAAGTTTGTACATGATGTTTGTATATTTAGAGAATTGTATTCTTGTATTAGAGATATACAAGAAATCACTAACAGTGGTTGCTTCAGTAGGGAACGTGGGGCTTGTAGGACAGGAACAGAACTCTCCATCGTACAAATCTTCCTCGATTTACCATGGCTTTATGTCTTGATAAACCCATCAAAAACCGAAAATATCACAAGTCAGAAATGCATCTAATACACTTCGACTACCAAATATCATAGCCTAGCCTCACCTACCTTAAACATGTGCCAAACACTTACATTAGCCTATTGTGGGGCAAAATCATCCAATACAAAGCCTATTTTATAATTAAGTGTTGAGTATCTCTTGTGATTTTCTGGATACTGTACAGAAAGTGAAAAATGGGATGGATGTATAGATACAGAAATGTTAAGAGTCATAAGCTTATGGGGGGTTCACCCTCAGTGGCTGACTCAGAGCCTGGAGGTCAAGAGTCAACATCTACCCACTGAGCCAGCCAGGCGCCCCCACAATGTTGGTTGTTTGCATCATAACAGGACCTTTTCCTTTCAATTCTCATTTCAATGCTATTTCAGTAGCATTTGTTGCCTGCGTGAATTTTCTTCACCCAATAAATGCCAAAATGTTGATTTTTTCCAGCAGTCTCTCCTATCTCAAAGTATGTCTTCCTTATAAAGGATTTAACCCAGTATATGAGATACAAACTGTATTCCTACATTCTGGATGATTCTAGAAATCATTTCAAGTAAAGTGTCCTCTTCATGTGACAAATGGACAAATGTTTGTCTTCAGACAGGCACTTGGCTCTCAAGGCTAGGTTCTCTAGTTGCCAGCAGAAATGCCCAGAGCTGAGGGTGTCCAATGGGGCATAAGATGCAACTCCTGGCATATAGTCAATTCCACACTGATAACCTGAAAGTTTGGTATGGGCTTCCAACTAAGACTCCTCTTGTCTTTTCAAATATGCAGATTTGAGAACTCACTGGTAATTATAAATGTTATCGAAACATATATCAATTGATAACTTTTTAAAAATATTTTATTTATGTATTTGATGAAGAGAGAAAGAACACAAGCAGGGGGAATGACAGGCAGAGGAAGAGGGAGAAGCAGACTCCCCGCTGAGCAAGGAGCCCAGGACCCTGGGATCAGGACCTGAGCTGAAGGCCAACGCTTAACCAACTGAGCCACCCAGACTACCAGTTGATAATTTTCACAGAGATTGTTCATGCGTCATGTTGCCACCTTATATGGGATGGTCTTTCCTACTTTTAAAAGGTGCATCTGCCAATCACAGATGTCAGCCATCAGAATGCCTGGATTTACAACAGCTTCAGACAACCTGTGGCCTCTGTTGCTTCTCTAGAAAAAACAGTATCGAACCCATAGTGAAAAGATGATGGTTAAAGGGGTTAGCTGATGTACAAGACACAATGGCCAGTGCTTGGGAGCACTTAATACCAGGTGTTCTCATCAGTAGCAACATCATTGTCATCATCACTAATTTTAAACACCATTAGATGGTCAATTGCTGTAGTAGGATATGGAAAACTGCTGTTCTTTCCACTTGCTAATTTTTCTTTTCCAGAGTAAATGCTATTCATGAAATGAACACAAGTTCATACAGCAACTGGTAATACTCATCCTCTATGCCAGTCCTTCTCAAACTTTTATGATCACGTAAATCACTTAGGGATCTTGTTGAAATGCAGATTTTGATTCTGTAGGTCTGTGTGGAGCCTGACATTCCACATTTCTGAACTCTGGAGGGATCCTGCCACTGCTGGCTTTGGGGTATCAAGGTTATGTAGACCCTGGACTTTACAGAGGGTAAGAATGACACGTTTGGTAATAAATGCAATGAATATTAAACAATATAAATATATATATATTTATCTATATATATATATTTATGTGTGCAACCAAGGAATACCTTTTTCTTCTCTCTTTCATGCTTATCTCTCTGCATTTACATTTCTCAGTCTTCAAGTAAAATGCAGGTGTGCAATGAAAGTACAACTCGTTTCCTTTCTATGTTGACTCCTGCTGCATACAAGGCAAAGGGAAAAAAAAACCAATTATATCATCCACAAAGGAAGGGGCACATTTATAAAATAAATTTTTAAGGGAAAAGGCAAAGATTTTAACCTTGAGATATTTGTTTTCTCATGCTTATGTCTCTGAATTTACATTTCTTAGTCTTCAAATAAAATGTAGGTGTGCAATAAAAGTACAACTACTTTCCTCTTGATGTTGACTCCTGCTGGATACAAGGGGAAAAATCAGTTATATCATTCATAAAGGAAGGGTCTCATTTACAAAAAAAAAAAAATTTTTAAGGGAAAAGAAAATGCCTCGAGGCATTTTTTTAAGTAGGCTCTACTCCCAGGGTAGAGCTCAACACAGGGCTTGAATTCATGACCCTGAGATCAACACCTGAGCTGGGATCAAGAGTTGGACACAAATTGACTGAGCTACCCAGATGCCCTTAACCCTTGAGATATTTTAAAAGAGTGATAACTATTATTTCCTTTCTTACCACAATCCAAGTCATTGTTTATACTCATTTTGTTTGACCCAACAACAAAATAAGGTATTAGCAAAATCTTTTTTCTGTGATATGTATGGTACTCTCGTGTAACTAAACATTTACGTCAGTTTTTTAGAACAAAGCCAAATGGTTTAATCAGTAAGAATATTGTACCCTCAGTAAGCTGATACTGCATAACTCTTAACAATTCTGGAAATATTTGCTAAGCTTTCATTATCATCTCTATTGCTATAAGTTAGTTCCCTTGAGGATAAATGGTGAAAAAACAATAAAATTTGAATATGGTAAAATAGGGACTCCTGGGTGGCTTGGCTTTGGATCAGGGAATGATCCTGAGGTCCTGGGATCCAGTCCTGCATCAGGCTTCCTACAGGGAGCCTGCTTCTCCCTCTGCCTGTGTCTCTGCCTCTCTCTCTCAATCTCTGTGTCTCTCATGAATAAATAAACTCTTTAAAAAATGAATATGGCAAAATAATACTCTGAATTCTAAAACGCAGCATCCAGACAAAAGCTAAGGAGTTATATGGTTCAACTCAGTTTTGTTTTTGTTTTTCTCATTTTTTTTTCAAACTGAGATCCATGGTAAGAAAATATTTACCACAGACTTAAGTACCACACACACTCAGAATACTTTTGAAAAAAATGTGTTCATGAAACAATATTTACTGCATTCAGTGTGCTCTGATAATTCTCTTCTCTTTATTTTAATGGTATTAGTATTAATAATATTTTATTTTAATGTTATTAAAATTATTAAATTATTAATTTTTAATGCTGCTATGACCTATTCAGTTGATTTCAAAGTCCACTGATGGGTCCTTCAAACTTCCAACCTTGGAAAACTTCTGAGAGCTAAGGCTAGTTCTGTGGAAGTTCATGGGTGCAAGGGATGTTTAAGAATTGAGGCCACGTTGTCTTGACATTCACAGACAAAAGGCCTGGTCAAAAAGCCCATACAAGGGCATTTTAATTGCCAATAACAGACCATGTTTCCACCAATACATTCAGTATAAATGTTTTCTTCCCTCCCTTCTCTGGAGGATAATGTAAGAAAATCACCTTTCACAATTAGGTAGAATAATGGTGTTTAAATGAATTACCCAATTACCATTAGGAAGTAATAAGGAAGCAAGTGAAGGATGACTATGGGTCAGAATTGATGAATTCAAGGGAATGTGCAGGTAGCAATTTAGCATCTTTTAAACACATTCGAATATAGTAAGCTGCATTGATCTGGGAGTCACACCAGTAAGCCAAATGGACATTATTCTAACAGAAACTGGAACTTTTAAGGACTGGTAAATCATGAAAAGAGCATGGAAACAGAATGAGATTTTGGTTTGTGTTGATCCATTTCAGGTGGGAAAGGCCAAACTGTACCTTTCAAAAAATTCAAGCGGCACTGAATTGTTATAAACAACAAGCATAGGCATTTTCGTTTCCATTGTGTAGAAGGAAGTCAGCAATCAGGTGTATAAGATAAGAAACTAAAGCCAAGGAAGTCATGGAACCTAAGCGAAGTGACTGAAGCCACATGTCAATGCCTGGGTACTGGCTAGATCTCTTCTTTCCAATTGCAATGCAAGCAAGCAAACAAGCAAAGAGAAAGAACACCAGCACCGCAGTTGGTAAAAGACAGACAAACTGGTGAGAGGGGAGTACTGCTATCTTTAGTGGGTCTTGGAGTAGCTCTGTGTGAAGAAGGATTGGGTAACCTTTCATACTTCCTCCTGCACAGTTATTCTCAGATTCCATATGGGGAGTACAAAAATAGTGAAGAAAATCTCCCTAGTTCAGAGTTGGGTACCATGCGGAGGCTTAAGAGATACTTTTCAGTGGAAGAGAGTGGAATATTTTTACAACAGCAATATTTTAGAGTGATGATCAAAGATCATATGCCTTATATATTTTATCCCTAAATGTTTCTAAGGAAGATGTTTTTTTCCAACAATTCGCTAATAGGTAGTATATTTAGTGTATATATGTTAGGATAAAGATATGTTTAACAGACTGGAAGGCCATATCACAATATTCCTCCTCTCAGAGAAAGACCTTTCCACAACTCTCTTACAGGCCCCTGACTCTTACTAAAAGCCAGCTTTTTGCTCTCTGCTGAAATTATTCTGACAGCTTTGACAGCACATTATCATTACAAGATAGTGGTATACTTAAAGATAAATAAGGATTCATGGAGAATTAAAAGTAAAAAGAATTAATACAAGTCTCCAAAATACCAAGTTAGAATATCAAAGGTTACTCAGATAAAAATTTGATATTTTCTCATTCAAGTAATCATACCTTTATATGGGTAAGCAAACAATCCATGCTGTGCCATCAACAATCATCCACTTCCACATCACACAAAAACAAATACATCTCATTTCCAAGATTTGTATAAAAGAAATGATGATATTTTAACATCTTAGATTTCTCAATATGGATTTGTTCTAATTCCAACTGATTTTCTCTGTAACTCAGCCTTTTTCACTTTCATAAAAAAAAAGGAAAAGAAAGAAAAGAAAAGAAAAGAAAAGAAAAGAAAAGAAAAGAAAAGAAAAGAAAAGAAAAGAAAAGAAAAGAAAAGAAAAGAAAAGAAAGAAAAGAAGAAAAGAGAAGAGAAGAAAAGGATTCCCAGCAGGATCTTTTAGTTACATGGTAGATTTTTCTAAGTAGATTGTATAACTCTTGCTCTTATATGGTCTATTAATAAGATATTACGCTACTACACAATTTACTAAATTGCAAAGGTTGGTCATTCTTACTTTCTGTGCAAATCTAATCCTACAAAAAGCACATGCACATTCATACGCACATGGTTAAATACTCTCAACTCTAATGGTCCCTTACTAAGTTATATGATTAAATCATTTGCGTGGTTTTTTTTTTCAAGAAAGTTCGCTATGACCAAAAATAAAAGTTCAAAACAGAAAGTGAAGAGTGTACCTGAGTTTTAAATGACAATTTTTATTCATTTATTTGTAAAATTATCCACTTATTTTAAGAGCACCAGCCAGAATGAGAGTTTGGAAGACTATATATTAAGAGGAAAGATGAAACAGATGCAATACACAGCTAAGATCAAAGAGCCCCATCAATTCATTCAGAGAGTCAAAATCCAGCTGAGCCTCAGAGCCCTGTCTGCATAATAAGAAAGGTTGACTAAAACATAAGGATTAAACAGATGAGCTGTCTCCTGCAGAGGCGTGGGAGGGAAGCCCCACTGAGACACTTGTAAAGACACTTTGGAAGTGCACACCTGCTCCTCCACAGTCAAACATACAGGAGACCAGCCTGGCCAAAGATGGTCTACAAAATTGCCAGTTTTAAGAAAACGGAATTTATGTCCTAAGAATGTCTTTTTTTATTTGTCAAGATATTTTCAGTCCAGGAAAATGACAAATTAATAAATCACCTCCATTTTTCAAGGTGACTTATCAAATGCTTGCTTTTCAAAATCAAGTGTGTATTTTCAAGTGTGTGTATTTGATTCAAAATCAAGTATGTCATGAGACAGTATTAGGGAGCTGCCTACCTCATGATCAATTTCTTTCCAATAAATGGTGCTTTTCTTGAGACCACTTTGAGTAACACTGGTAAATATATGCTAATTCTATTTTCCATTCCTAGGAAATTATCATTCTTAGTAGTAGATCCCAATTTTTATGAACATCAGGCCAAGTTCTACTCAGAGCTATGCTAAATTACACAATTCAGTTCCATACAGCAAGAATACAGCACAGAAATCAAATGCATTTAATGTCCTGGGCCCGTGACAAATGGTACATTTATTCTAATGACTTCACCACAAGTTATGTTGTAGCTACTGATAAGAAATTATTCTGAACATAAATACAATTTTCTTTTAAGAAAGCTAAGCTAAGCATGCTGGGCCTTTAGGCTCTACTGGGAAAAGATCGTATGGAGTTATAACATTAGACTTCAAATAAAATTTAAAAACTTTACCTTTGGTATGGATTAACTTTCTCAAGCACAGCATGTACGGTGATTTAAACATGCAATTAATAGACCAAAATATATGGTAAGCATCAGCTTTTGTTTAATTCACCAAAACAAGCAATCCAATTTTGCAGCGAGAGCAAGAGTCTCTCAGGAGTACAATGAGCTGCAAAACATCAGGAAGTGGCTTCATGGGGTTGAAGTGCAGTCTTTGACCTGCTCCCTAGTAGTCTAATTACATGATCACTCACTCAACCAACCAACTAACGAACTGTTTTTACAGTGTGGATTACGTGTAAGATGCTATGAGGGATACAGAGAACTATAAGTAACAGTACTAAACCGTAGGTGTCAAACGTGTGACATGGATAAATTCTGTAGAAGTGGAACCTTGTGGGTTAAAGAACTGGAGGTCTTTATTTAAGAGGTGGGATTGACTTAGGACCTGAGGGATGAGGTGAAGGGGAGGAAATTGGTTTTCAAGGGGAAGTACAGAGATAAAAGAACATAGAATCCACTTGGAGAGAGAGAGAGATATCATTCCATTTTGCTGAGACATATAGAGACATGTGTATGATGTTAAAAGGGAAAAGAGAGGGCAGCTGGGTGGCTCAGTTGGTTAACCATCTGACTTATGGTTTTGGCTCAGGTCATGATCTTAGGGTCCTGAGATCCAGCCCTGCATCGGGGCTCCATACTCAGCAGGAAGTCTACTTGAAAATCCCTCTCTCAGTCTCTCCCTCGGCCTGCTCTTTCTCTAAAATAAATAAATAATATTTAAAAAAATTTTTTTACAGATTTTATTCATTCATTCATGAGACACACACACATACACACACACACACACAGAGGCAGAGACACAAGGCAGAGGGAGAAGCAGGCTCCACGCAGGGAGCCCAACATGGGACTTGATTCTGAGTCTCCAGGATCACACCCTAGGCTGAAGGCGGCACTAAACTGCTGGGCCACCCAGGCTGCCCTAAAAAAATTTTTTTTAAGAAAGGGAAGAAAGGTAACTATGAGGAACCTTTGCTGGTTCCCCCCACTCTGCCCCATCTTTTCAGACATGTTCTCTACCAGTAGTCTGGAAAATCA